>NW_016157239.1:55115-55690 GCF_001687245.7 Rhagoletis zephyria
AGGCGCGGACTGGAACCTAGGCCTCGAGCAGTGCGGCTTAGAAAGTTGTGCTTTCAGACCGCACCTTGAACATGAAATCTAACAATTAAAGCGCATACCCGGACTGACCCCCTAGGGCGTTCCAGCCGCTCAGGTGGCAATCTCGAAAATTTGTGAAATCGATAAATACGCGCGGACTGGAACCTATGGCGTTTCAGCGCCCAAGTGGCAATATCGAAAAACTTTTGCAACCGAAAATAGGCGCGGACTGGAACCTAGGGCATTCCAGGGGCGTTGGTGCGGATTGGAACCTAGACCGTTCAAACCGCAAAGGCAATATACATACGTATGCGGGCTTGAAACTCGTCGCATAAGGCATTTTAAGGTTTTTGCTCTTACTGTCTATAAAGGCGAAAATAATAAGTTGTATCTAAGAGATAAATGAATAAATAGTTAAAAAAGGGTAATTATCCTTAAACAAGACGTGGCAAAGCCTACTAGGCGTAGCCCAGGACTGAGTACAACCGACTGGAACGAACGTGCGAGCCTAGTGCTCAACCGCCTCCCGACGAAATACTTGACGGTGGTACCGGGGG
>NW_016157239.1:57450-59440 GCF_001687245.7 Rhagoletis zephyria
TGAAGTTTCAAGCATTTCTTAAATTTACCGTTATATGAGAATCGGCCGTTATTTTAGTCCGATTTCAATAATTTTCAACTCTTTGCTTTCATGTGGCAAGCACAATAGCCACACTGATTTTGGTACAAATTGATAGAACGGTTACCGATATACATATATGTGGTCATAAGTGGGCGGTGCCACGCCCATTTTCCAAAATTTAACCATAAACAGATTTCTTGGTAAAGAATTGTTGCGAGCATCAATTTTGAATAAGTTAGCTTTAATATTTACTGATTTATCGAAGATTTCGTATTTCTCTAAATTACCCTTATATGGAATGTGGGCGTGGTTATTGTCGGATTTTAAAAATTTTTTGGCCATTTGGTATGCTGTACCAAGGCGAACAACTGTGCGAAGATTGGAAGAAATCGGTGCAGCGGTTGCCAAGATATACACATATAACTATAAGTGGGCGTGGTTACGCCCATTTTTCAAAAATTTATAATATTCTTATTTTTCGTCTAAAAGTTATTGTAAATATCAATTTTGAGTGATTAATCTTCAGTAGTTACTAAAATATCGCAGTTTTCGTGTTTCTGAAAATTACCGTTATATGGGAGGTAGGCGTGGCTATTGTCCGATTTTGCCCATTTTCAACACCATCCGTCCTCCGGCCTGAAAGAAGTACACGTACCAAGTTTCGTTAAGATATCTTAATTTTTACTCGAGTTATCGTGTGCACAGACGGACGGACGGACGGACGGACGGACGGACGGACAGACAGTCACCGCTTAATCGATTTCTCTTTTCATTCTGATCATTTATGTATACATTTGTCTATATCTATCTCGATTCGTTTTGCCTGTTACAAACAACCGTTATGTGAACAAAGTTATAATACCCTTGTGCACAAGTGCGCTCGGGTATAAAAATAAACTATTGTACACTTAACATTTAAAACTTCAAAATTTAAACAGCGTTCATACCATCACCCTGTGGTACATTTGTCAAACTAATACTAAAATGGCTATAAACATAATAAGTATGCAGCCGCGATGTCGTCAGTGTCTTCTTTTTTGTTTATTGTTACATTTCTTTTTTGCAAAATTCTTAAACTCTCTAGTGTGTATCTTGTTTTTTCTCTTTTTTCCCTATCCACTATTCTCGCGTTAGTCAGATCAGCTGTATGACCACTGGCTAGCACATGTTGGGCTAAAGCAGTGCCGTTTTTATTCTTCCTAATGTCGGCTTCATGTTCAGCTAGGCACACCTTAAGGTACACCTTATTGCAGCCTTCGTTTTCGCTCCCTTTGCATGTGATTTCGTATTCCACATTGCTTTGTTGGTGGGAGTCTATTGGAGATTTTGTATTTGTAAATATTGAAGAAACCTAATCCATAAAATACTAACAATAAGCCACGCACAATTTAGAGACACAAATATTAACAGAATAAACAGAATTCTCACTAACAACAATAGTTTATTTTTATACCCGAGCGCACTTGTGCACAAGGGTATATTAATTTTGTTCACATAACGGTTGTTTGTAACAGCCAAAACGAATCGAGATAGATATAGACAAATGTATACATAAATGATCAGAATGAAAAGAGAAATCGATTAAGCGGTGACTGTCTGTCCGTCCGTCCGTCCGTCCGTCCGTCTGTGCACACGATAACTCGAGTAAAAATTGAGATATCTTAACGAAACTTGGTACGTGGACTTCTTCTGGGCATGGGACAGACGGTATTGAAAATGGGCGAAATCGGACAGTAAGCACGCCTACCTCCCATATAACGGTAATTTTCAGAAATACGAAAAGTGCGATATTTTAGTAACTACTGATTCACCCAAAATTGCTATTTACAATGAGTTTTAGACGGAGACGAAAAATAAGAATATTATAAATTTTTGGAAAATGGGCGTAGCCACGCCCACTTATGGTTACATGTGTATATCTTGGTAACCGCTGCACCAATTTCTTCCAAACTTGGCACAGTTGTTGGCC
>NW_016157239.1:59780-63612 GCF_001687245.7 Rhagoletis zephyria
AAGTGTTTAAAGTTCAGTATCATGTTAAAAATTGCTAATTGTCATAGATTCAATATAAAATTTGTTACTTGTTTTCTTGTGTGTACAAATGTTTTGTGTAGATATTAACAAATTATATTATAACAATAACGTCCTTATGTTTGTTTCTTGTTGATCCTTTAATAAAGAAAACGCCCCAGAAGATGCCAAGGAGTTTGGCGAAACGTCGGGCAGCAAAGTGAAGAAAGTTTTTTCTTGCACATAAGCCAAATTGATCAAAATAGCCTAGTACAAACCAACAATAAAAACATAATTTTGAAACTGATCATTAACTCATCGTTATATTAAAATATTTGATTTTTATTTCATTGCAGAACTTGCTTTCACGTTAGAAGTAATTTTAACGTTAAATGTACATACACACATACATACATACATATATATATACTATACTTTCTCGAATTTAAAATTTTATTAAGAATTTTTGTAAACTTTTTGGGTATGCATTTTTGTAGCCTATTCAATTTTAGTATAACAATGTGCAAGTTTGAATTAAGAGTTAACGGTAGTAGGCTACACGTAAAGTTGAATAGGTTACAAAACTGCGTACCCATAAAGTTTCTAAAAATTCTGCATTTTCGTGAACTTTGCGTAAAGTTTTATGGCCTTATTCATAAAAAATGAAAAAAGGTTTATGAACTGAAAAATGTATGAAAATGTCATTTTATTAGCTCTTAAAACCGACTTTATTTTTCATGAATAATGCCATTAAACTTTAACTTATTCGGTTTATGTTATGCAACAGACTACACGAGATTTCAGTTTATCTTAACTGATGGACAAAATTTAATGATAGTAATCCATATAAGCAAAGAAAATTGGGTTGCCAATGGAAGAAAAAATTTAAAAAGTATTCGATACTACGAGTACTTTGCAAAGTATCGAGTAAAATCACCAAATAAGGTATCGAGTATTAAAGTACTAATTTTTATACCCTCAGTATCGATGCTTACTCAATATCGATAGTATCGTTCGAACCCTACTTATACCAGGCTTTGAAAAAAGTTAAAAAACAGCATCAAAAATCTCATTATTACGATTCCATTGAACTTTTTTTTTTAATATTTTTGCGCAAATTTTCAAGCTTAAACCGTTTTGTCATTTGAAGGGATTTAAAAAAAACTTTAAGAAACTATTTTTATTCATAAAAAGCTCCATCTTTTGAGGTATTTTCAAATGGTCCAGCTCACGTAAATCTTAATATTTTTCCGAAATATTTTGGTGACGAATTAAAATATAATAGAGTTTATAACTCCTATTGAAGACGAGTACCGACTTTTTTTGTATGGGAAGTGATTCAGTCTAATGTACATACATACATATAGTGGTCCACAAAATAAAAGGATTTCGATATTTTGACCGGTTTTGGCATTTGGAATTTGTCTTTTGTTTATTTAATGTTTATTATTTTTTTATAAAAGTCTAGCTGGTATACAACAAACACCATTCAACAAACAGATATCAAGCTTTGTACGAAAATGAGAAAAAATCTGCTTATTTTCACCAAAATTTCAAACTTTTTAATCAGAATTTTGGTATGTAGTTTGGTAGGCCATTTAATTCTAATATAATGAAGTGCAAGTTTAAAGCTGCTATAAAATCTCGTTAATTTTTAGCATTTATTTTTTTTTGTTGCTGGCAGTGTCCTCCATATAAAAGAAAATTGTCGAACATACTTTTGTATGGAAAACGCGTGAAACACCTTCAACCAAAAAAGATCATTTTTGTGAGCTGTCCGCAAATGTTTTTTGCTGTTGGCTGTTGTTTATCGCTTCACCTAAAAATATGAAAAGAAATTGCAAGTAATCGGCAAAAAAAAGGCCGATGACGATGCCGATGCTCAATTTTGTGCCGATACTAGCTGATGCCGATGCCGATGCCGATTAAGCGGTCGTACGCTAATATGTGGTGAACATCAAATTAAAGTTTGTCAAATCTGTGTCAATGAAATTAAATTTATTCCTTGTCTTTTCTTTTATAATATATAATTGAATTTTCTTTAAAAATTTTGTACTTTATTTTAAGAATAAATAGTTTGATAAAAAGTATAATGGTGACAAGCAAAATTCAAAAATGTATGAAAAGAGATGTCGAATTTCGACAACCGGGCGATACTTGTTGTTTATAAATGCACAGTGTGCTTTTTGAACACTCCATGCGAATTAATCGTAGCGCTTTCGACAAAAGCAAAATTTTGATATGAGCAAAATGGTTTTTATAGCTAATGTAATTGACTTTTGCGGAAAAATATTGCCATCGAGCCATAATTACTCCTTGACCTTAAAAAGATTGGTCAACAATAGTGTTCCTCGAAAACACATGCAAAATCCACCGGATTTATTAAAAAGAAAAATTGTATTTTTTATTAAAATAATATTATAGATTTTGAGACGAGCAACACGATTCCACTGTTCAAAATCCGAAAAAAAATTTTCAACACCCTAATTTAAAAAATGCACTATTTAATTTTTATACCCGAACGCACTTGTGCACATAACGGTTGTTTGTAACAGCCAAAACGAATCCAGATAGATATAGACAAATGCACACATGAATGCTCAGAATGAATAGAGAAGTCGATTAAGCCATGTCTATCTGTCCGCCTGTCCGCCTGTCCGTCCGTCCGACCGCGTACACGATTACACGAGCAAAAATTCAGATATTTCAACGGAGTTTGGTACGTAGGTTTCCATTTATCCAAGGCAGGCTGGTATGCAAATGGGCGAACTCGCACTGTAACAACGCCCACTTCCCTTATAACGGTATTTTCGAAATATGCAAGATCAGCGATATTTCAGTTAATATTGGATGCAAATTGTTGAAAATTAGTATGTGAAGTAGAATTGTGATAAAAAATAACATTATTATGAAATTTTTGAAAAATGGGCGTGACCCCACCCACTTATGATGAAATGCTGTATCTCAGTAGCCGCTTCACCAATCCTTACCAAAATCGGTAGGAGCTTTGCCTAGGGTCTTGGTAAGAAATCTGTTGAAACTCTTTGAAATCGGGCAATAACCACGCCCACCTGCCATATAACGGTAATTTACAGAAACACGAAAACTGCCATTAATTAGCAACTACTAAGGCTAATTCACTTAAAATCGATGATTGCAATCACCACTTAGCAGAAAATTAGATTATTATTAATTTTTGGATAATGGGCATGGCGCCGCCCACTTATGACCACAGATGTGTATCTCGGTAACAGATTTATCAATTTCTACCAAACTCGGTACACTTAATAACCTTGGAACGGAAAAGAAATTCGTGAAAAATTATTTAAAGCAGACTAAACTTACGCCCGCTTCCCGTATAACGGTAAGTTTCAGAAATACGAAAACTCCGATATTTCAATAATTGAGGATGCTAATTTACTCCAAGTTAATAGTTACAACAATCTTTTAACAATAAAAAAAACTGCTATAGACTTTTAGGAATTGGGCTTTATGACTACGAAATTGTATCTCGGTAACCACTTTATCGATTTCTACCAAACTTGGTTCGATTATATTATTAAGCCTAATTCAGCATATTATCGAAAACGTTTGAAATCGGGAAAAATTGCCCTGATTATCATGCAAAGGTAGTTTGGAGAAAGTTGAAACGACGATATTTGATACCAGTGCCGTGTATATAAAGTTCGGTTTCGCCCGAACTTATACTTCTTTACTTGTTATACCCGAGCGCACTTGTGCACAAGGGTATTATAACTTTGTTCACATAACGGTTGTTTGTAACAGGCAAAACGAATCGAGATAGATATAGACAAATGTATACATAAATGATCAG
>NW_016157239.1:64135-96788 GCF_001687245.7 Rhagoletis zephyria
CCGGCTTATCATGTAGCGGTAGCTTTCGGAAAGGTGGAAAACATATATTTAATACTTGCGCCGGGTATTTAATGTTCGGCTCCGCCCGAACTTAGACTTTCTTACTTGTTCTTTCTAATTTCGGAGTAAAAACTACTACAGCAGTTTCGAGATTTGGTTTAAAATTTTTATAACTTGGCTCTCAAAGGGCCTGGAAATTTCTACCTAGGCTCCAATCAAAGGCCTCGAATTGCACTAAAACGCACTTGTTATTAGAGGGATATGAAAATGTGTGAAGGATGCAGAGCTGCATGCAAAAAAAAATTCAAAAAAATACCTTGTTTAAATTGAGGGGTTTTTTCGAATTTTGAACAGGGAATCGTGTTACTCGTCTCAAAATCTTTAATATTATAGTAATAAATATTTCCCCTATTCGACATAAAATGACAACGTTAGGAGGCAATAATGACGTAGTTGTCACAGATATACTAGCACGAATAAATTAGAAAATGAAATGCAAAAATTATAGCGAATGACGCATTCACAATTGTCTAATTCGCAATAGTGCATAAAATTAACATAAAATTAGGGATGGCAAAATCATTCCCATTTTAAAATGAGAAAATTTTATAGTGTGGTAGATTTCAAGCTTTCTGTGGTTGATGTTGTAGAAATACATTTTAGCAAAAAAAGTTGTAGATCTACCAGAAGAGGGATATAGTCTGCGCACTGGCTGAGCTGCTCAAAGCCGTTGGCTATATTGATCCGTCACCAAAAAAAAAAAAATATTAATATTAACCCAACTTTTTAGCAGGTTGAAATTTGCACTTCATCCGAATAAAATTGTATGGGCTATAAAACTGCATACACAGAAATGTTGTAAAGGTTCACACAAAAACCTCGAAAATTTGATGAATTTTCCTAAATTTTATATAAAGTTTGGATCTCTGATTTATATGATTTTGGCTAAAGCTAGAAAAATAACAAATTAATTTTACTTGAAAAGCATTAGGAATATTAAAGAACAACTCTATGTGAACGCTTGTGTAAGGCACTGTATATTATCTTATTATATAAAAATCCCGTGTCACTGTTCGTTTACGCTAATCTCCGAAACCGCTTAACCGATTTCAATGAAATGTTGTGGGTATGCATTAAAATCTCCGATACCGCTTAACCGATTTTAATGAAATTTTGTGGGAATGTATTGTTGTTTCCAACTTAAAAGATAGGATAGTTTCGAACCTGAGAAAAAATATTTTTTTTATAGCAATTTTTTCTACGCTTCACCCAACGTTCCTAAAAATCCCGTGTCGCTATGCTCGTTAACGGTAACTACAAACTGCCTACATCCGAAGCGGGAGTTTTCCAATGTTATTCGCGGCTACGCTTCATATGTACACTGAAGGAAAAAAATATTAAAATCAAATAGAAGCGTAATTGATCTTACTATAAACGTCAACGAAAGTACTGTATATTGGTAAATATTCAATTCAAATACACGCATATTAAAATGGCCGGGTTCGTACTGAAAAAGCACCCATGCAGTGAATAATCAAGACAAAAACTAAAAAAAAAATTTTATTTGCATGTTGCCGGCCATCTCCGGATATCAACAACTTGTGGCAAGCATCTTTGCGCACTCAGCTACACCCATACATATAAATTTGCTTTCATATGATGAATATCCATCAACACCACAGCATATGGTATATACATATACATTAACATGCCCACATCAACAGCAACAACCAAATTTGTCGTTTGGATACCATCCAATGGTATCCATTCCCTTGGCTGATGTTTGAACCGTAACCAGGGATCGTTTTTTTTTCAAACGTAGCGAACAATAATAACAATCTCAGTCTCCGGAAATTTTTTCTAATGTAATGTTTGTGTAAAATAGTGTTACACAAACAAAATACATGGGAAAAAAATTACCGAACACCGAGCTACCGAGTACCAAGCTTCGGTGTGAAGACCCATAATATCTACGATGCATGTAACCTGCCTATGTATCGGAGTGTAGCAGGTCAACGTCTGCCAGGGATTACTAGTAAATACTATAAAATGTCAAAAGGTATGTGTGCAAAAAAAAGTATTCAAGGTCAAAGGCCAACAGTCAAGTTTTTTTTTATATTTTTCGTTAATGGTAAGTGTTATCGAAAAAATATGTGTATGTATATCGCAATATTCGTTCGCAATTTGGTAGGCGTTGTCTTCTTTGCAATGGCCTTATAGTTTTACTATCAGCTGTCCGAGCTGCATTAGAAAGGCAAACTAGTGCAAAAGATATTTAAAAATAAAGTAACTACACAAAAAATGCATTCAAAGGAGAAGAGAACTAGGTATATAAGCACAGGCCAATTTTGAAGTAACCACAGTTCTCTAAGATCTATCAAAGTATCCCTACTTATAATTTAGCTTGGAACCATGGTCTTTAAGGTAAGTTTGATCCGCATGTTTCCTTTGTTATTTTCTAAAATGTTATTTTCCTTCTCGTTTTTTAAAGGTTTTCGCTGCACTCACATGTTGTCTTGCAATGTGCGTGGTTGGCACTGCGTCACACGGTGGTCACCACGAACATGGTGGTCATGGACATGACAGTGGTGGCTCCAGTCACGCTTCTGTTCACCTAGTTTCCCACGACGATCATCATGAGCATGGGCATGGACATGGACATGGAGATGGTCATGATTCACATGCTGAATATCATTTTTCTTATGGCGTCAAGGATAAGAAAACAGGTGACATCAAGGAGCACAGCGAACATCGGGATGGCCACAAGGTATCCGGTCACTACGAGTTGATCGATGCGGATGGTCATAAGCGAACTGTCCACTATACAGCTGACAAACACAGCGGTTTCCACGCTGAAGTGCACCGCGAACCCACACACCATCATGTAGCCGACCACGGTCACACCAGCTACCACGGTGGACACGCTGAGGTTGAACAACACGAAGGCGGGCATGGAGGACATGACGGCGGCCACGGTCATGGAGACGGACATGGACACGGACACGGTCACGGTCACGGTGATGGACACGGCAGCCATTCAAGTGGCTTTTCTATCAAACAGGAACATGGTGTGGCTTTCCATCATGGTGGACACGCACACGGTGGTCACGGAGGTCACCATTAAAATCTTTATTAATTGTTATTAATTTTTATTAACTGTTATTGACTTCGAACTGCAAATTCACAACGTACCTATTTTATTATAACTATAACTATACTTTAATCACTTTATCCTGTTTCTTATATGTTTGTACAAATATAGCAGTGTAAATAGCAAATTATCAAAAATGGTGTTTTTGCAAAACTTTAATTGTCTTGCACAATCCGGTAGCTCATCCACTAAAAAGTTGTATTCGGAATATTTTGATTTAAGGCGATAAACCCGTTGAAACGGACGTGGGGTATTTAAGACTAAAGTTAACAAAATGCGTATATTATCGTGGGTTTCGGTGGTATATCCCTTCGTTAAAAACATTTGGCCGCAAATCGAAGATTCTTCTGGGAATGGGGCTGGAAATTTTAAGACCAGTGTTAAAAAATTTAGATTTTGGCAGAATATCTATTCACTAACAACAAACTCTTTTTGGCAAGCTACATTATACTAGGCCATATTCGAGGCACGTAATAACAGCGGAAATACTTCACCACTGATGAAAGTTTGCATTGCAACTTCCCAACTGATAAAAAGTTGTTAGAATTTCACACCGAACGTGATACCTTAATAATGCGCGCAACACTGCGGTTGTGATTGCAACTCGAACAACCCCCTATTTACGAACATGGACTAAATATATTTTTGGGCAGTTCTGAAAACTCTTCTTAGTCCGTTTCCTGACTAATTTTATATACAAAATATTGTAAAATAAACCAATGATAGGGGTCGGCAACGTGCTCTGAACTGGCCAAAAATCTAAATTTTTTTCTACGTAGATTTTTTACTATGCTCCATATTACCCATTGTGTTTGTCCTATTTAGACAATGCAGCTTTTAAAATCTGGTTCTAATATGTTTTCAAACGAACTTCTTCTTATTTGGCGCTGTAACCGCCTAAGCGATTTTGGCCGAGTTCAGAAAAGCACGCCAGTCATTTCTCTTCTGTGCCAACTGATGCCAATTGGAAACGCCAAGTGAAGCCAAGTCCTTCACCTGATCTTTTCATCGCAGTGGGGCCTCCCTCTTCCTCTGCTACCACCAGCGGGTTCCGAGTTGAATACTTTCAGAGCTGGAGCGAAAGGTTTCAAATTATGATGATTTTTTTTTTAAGTGTTCTAAAAAATCTTAAGCTTAGGTTTATATGGTATTTGTTAGGGAATGAACGGCATTTTAATTGATTGAAAAACCTTAAAAATTAATAAATAAACATAAGTGGCAAACAATATCATTTTGAATTTGGTACAAAATGATATGTCCAACCTTGACTTTTTAAACAATTTAATTCTTGTAAAAATGACAGACCATTGCACTAAATATTTTTTTAAGAAAGTTTTTCTTAATGTGTTTAAATAATGCTACGATTTTGGTTTTAAACTATGTATACTTCATTAAATGTTGTTATTCAAGTATTTATGTAAGTTAACAAGTCAGTAATTATGTTCCCTGCATCGGGGTACTTAAGCGGGTTCTTTTAAGTACCCAACCCGCCTAAGTACCTCAAAAAGCTGACATTTTTCGTGAGATACTTAAGCGGGTTTTACTGTAAAATTAAAGTATTAGTTTTCTTCTTCATATTGCAGTTGAATTCAATTTCAGGAAGACTTCATTTAGCTCGAAAAGCAATTATGATTGAAATTGACATATGTAAGTAATTCACAGGTACTTATGTAATCCTAAGCAAATTTGCCGAAGAAACCCTGGGTCTAAAATTACTTTGGAGTTTCGCAAATGGCGAAGAAAAAAGGAACATTTTCACTGTTCTCTCTGTATGTGCAGCAGTGGATTATTCATACCAAAAAAACCTATAGCATGTTTTTATACAAAGTTAAAACACTTCCCCACGACTCTACAGCAAAATATTAAGAAACCTATTTTCGCAGTTTTGCAAACTTCAAATAGATTTTAGACCCATGGTTTCTTCGGAAATTTGAGCTATACGCGCATATGTAGTTGAAAAAATCTCCCAAACAAATTGACCCGCCCTAATGTACACATTTTCATCGTTCTTTTCTTAAGCGTACATGGGCACCACAATGCATGATGAAATAAAAGAAGGTGATGTACATAGACAGCTTTTCGCTCTAATTCCGCCATGTTGGCTGCCTTAGAAAAACCGTTTGATCTCTTTTCTAATTTTGAGGGGGATTTTGTTGAATAGTAGTAAAAAGTTGACGAAATACAGAGTCTGAAACGCTGCTTCATTATTCGAAGTTTGCTTTGCTCTTATTCGCTGCCATTTGTTTTCCTGATTTCATGAATTTGTGTAAATATTTGATTGAAATACAATTATTCTTCAATTGAATTATAATTTCACAATTATTAGGTCATACGGATGTTGTGGGTGGAATAATTACTTAACTTACTATTTATTTACTATTTTCCTATGTATTAAAGAAAAACACTATGCGCGAACTATCTCGACGTGCTAGCCGGTTGCTGACACTTTTGCTGAATGCTTCCTTATGTTCTGCTTCCTGTTCTCTCCAACAGTGTTGCCAATGTTGGTCTTTTCCGACCAAATTTGGTCGCTTCTTTTTCATTTGGTAGGTTGGTAGGCAAAGTAAGATTTTGGTCGGATAGTTGAATTAAGTTTTTAGATTCTTAATTATAAAAATATATTTTTCAAACATCATTTTGCTTATTGTACATTTTAAACATTTTCCAATCCTGCCTTAAAAAATAAGAAGCCTAATTGGTTTGGCCACTAATGGAGCCAATGTTATGGCTGGAGACTTGGGCGGGCTGAAAACATCATTGAGTGCAGAAACCGATTTATTTTATATAAAGTGCACAAGCCACTGACTTGTGCAAATTGCCGAAAAGCATTGAGACACTGTGCCGCAACATGTATAGTTTCTTTTCCCACAGTCCAAAGGGGATACATGAACTGAAGAAATATCAGGGGTGGCTTTCTGTAATTCGATATCGAGCAAAAACGAGTATCGAAATATCGTTTTTGCTTTCCCTAACGACAAATGTCGTCGTGCTGTATCGACCATTCGATAGAAACTGTTCGACACCACTTTTGCTCTCGTTTTGCCTTTCGCAGCTGTCAACCTCAACCAAAATGTAAGTTAAAGTTTTTAATTTTTCTGTGATTTTAAACGTTTTTTATTTATTTAGGAGTCAACAAACGAACGCTGCTCAACTTAAGCTTATGATAGAATTAATGGTCTTCCATGGATGACAACGTGTCGCGAAAGATCTTCGACAGAGTGCTTGGTCCCATGGGTGCTGTGTGTGCGCCTCCCGTTTGCCACTGGTACCCGCCACCTGCTAAAATTTCCAGTGTTGCTGCTAGTCTCATGATTGGAGGAATATATGTAGTTCTCATGCCTTTCCTTAATTTTATTTCGTTGAGAACGTACATAAATACTTATTTGGTCAGCCGATATTTTGTTTGGAAGCTTAGAAATGGAAATAAATTGAAAAGAATACTCCTGAATGCTCCTTATGCAGCGTTTTTGCTGCATTTAAAATGCAACATTTAGCACTTTCGAACATATGTTTTCGAAGAGCGTTCATGCTATAGCATTTAGCAAATGTACATTTACGCGAGTTCGAAATCGTATGCTTTTGTTAAACAGTCGTGTTCCAGTCTCTTATTTAGATCCGTATATATTACGATCAATTCTCACGCAGAAGAAAATGTGCAAAAACCATACTGAAAAGAAAAAAATAAATTTTAAACCAAAAATTCAATACAAAAACTTGAATGATTTTAACCATAACCAAACATTTGTTTGTGTATATATTCATTTGTCGGTGCTGTCAATTAAAATTTCCTCACCTAATTAGGAAACAAACCAAACAGAGTTATTCACAAATTGATCCAGATTTCTATCAGCATCACATCGATGTTGAATTTGCTTAACTACTCGAAAAAGCAATGTTACCACTTTTTCTCTTTAAACCATGTTCGAATCGTGGAAATTTTTGAAGATCACAGGGTTGCTTTGGCATTTAGATTCTTAATGCAAAAATGGAGTTGCATTTAGGTGACGAATTTTTTATTGATAAATGTACATTTAGAGTAGCATTTAGAGCTAAATGCGCTAAATGTGCTTTTACGCGTAAGCAAAAACAGTCCATTAGTTTTTACAATATTAATTAAACTTACCACTTTTCAGGTAATTCCATGGGATTAGATGCATCTCGGATCCTTCTTCTATTAATTAAAGAGTTTTCCTCTCCAAAACCGTCCAAAATCAAAAAATAACGCCAATTGTACATTGTTTTCATTCAAATTACCATTTATATTTATTTATTTCACACAGGTTTTGACAGCTACAAAACACTTTCGAAACGCTTCCTACAATATGAAAACGAGAGTGGTCATATCGAAATACGGAAACCAAAATGGTCTCGCCAAGCGTTCGATATCGAATTGAAGTATCGAGCCGACGAGTGTCGACTATCGAATTACGGAAACCCGCCCCAGGACTACTGTTCGGTAAAACCCCACAAAATCTTGAGCATATATCAAACACGATGGCTTTCACTAGAAAGCGTTGTGCTAAGAATAGTTGAGCAATGGGATAGTTTGGAACTTTATTTTATTTCCTGCTTTTATGAAGTAAAAGGTACGCGATCCGCAGGCCTGGCCGAAGGAATGTGTTGTAAACATAGTTGCCAACTTGGTGCTTTAAGCACTAGTTTTGAAAAATAAAACGCCAAAAAAATTACTTAGTGCCTAGTGCCTTTATTAATGCTTTTTTTGAACTAATATGACGAGATAGTTAAAACCTGAAATAATTTAATTTAATAATAATATTATAAGCTGTGGTGTCTCATGAAAATGCGTAATTTACAAGAATATACAAATTTAAATGCACTAAAATACAACCATGATTGATAAAAAGCTGAAGTTGCAAACCCACCTTGTTGAATTCTATTCGCGTTGAAAATGCTAGTACGCAGGTAAGTTAAGTATTTCCTTTTTTCTTTTCTAATTGTTTGTACAAATTTTGATTTTTTTACCACCTGAGTAAAACACATCGTTTCTTGGTGCTGAATGCAAATCTGGCCGCGCAATCCTACCCCCAGATTGCCAAAAGCACGGTTTTTTGCGATATTTGAGGTTATATAATGAAAACATCAAAGTTTTGCTCATTTCTACTTAGGGCATTATTTTCGTTTGTTGCGATTAGATTTTTCTTTCTCGAGATATACTAGTTTTAATAGTACTCCGGTATTACGTCGTAAGCATGAGTCATCATAGCATGTGTAGAGACTATTCAATCGTTATGAGCGAAAACGTTTTGTGTATTGATTTATGTATGTATTTTTGTAAATATTGTTAATTTTTTGCTTTTGTTAAATACAAACTCTTACAAA
Organism: Rhagoletis zephyria; assembly: GCF_001687245.7. NCBI lineage: Eukaryota > Metazoa > Arthropoda > Insecta > Diptera > Tephritidae > Rhagoletis > Rhagoletis zephyria. The sequence goes on from NW_016157239.1 coordinate 72,627, forward strand.
AAAAGCATCCTTTGATACAAAAAAATTTGGTGCTTTTAGTTTGGTAAAACGCTTTTTTTACGTTTTTGGTGCTTTCTGAAAATCAACAGTTGGCAACACTGGCTGCAAAACCAAATGATATTTTTTATTTCTACCTTAAGAAAGAGTTTCAAGCTGAAAGCTCCCCAGCGGGACTTGAAGCACTCCATTAGTGCTATTAGAGCGCTCCATAATCAGCAGTAAGTGCTCCATTCCTAATTTCACACTTCATTGTATTTTAACATTGTGTGTCATTAGAAAGAAGCGCTCGCTTACTGCTCCTAAAAAAGACCTTGTTGAGCGCTTTGAATAAGTGCTCCGTTAGGGCCCTTTTGAAGCCTTTAAAAAGCGCTTTCTTTTTGCTCGTAACAAAGCCTTTGGTGAGCGCTTTAACAAAGTGCTCCGTTAGTGTCCTTTTAAATCCTTTAAAAAGCGCTACCTGCAAATGTTTATTTTTCGTATCATATTTATCGTTTAATAAAAGAATAAAGTTTTTCCAAATAGACCATATAGCTTGGCAAGCATAGAAGATATGTTTTTTAGTTCGTTTTGCAAATGGTTGTTTTGCTCTTCTGGAATGTGTATTTGTAATAATATTTACCTAATATTTGAAGTTTTGCGTTCAAGATGGTCATTGCATCGTTGCCGTCAGATCCATAACTCACATAGGAAGAGAAAAGTTTCACGTGGTTTACCAACCTAGACGACTTTTCATTAAATTGTGGTCCGATTGTAAAATCGAGTAACAAAACCACGTGCCCAACGATGTGTTAATATTTTTTGTAATAAATAAACTTTTGCTTACTTTTTGTTAGCACAAATCTATTTTTTACTTTGCTTTTGTACTGCTCCCTACTTGCTCCCTTGGGGAGCAGCTCACTTTCAGTCCCGTTGGGTCCCGTTTTCCAAACTTACATATATGCAGCTATCAAAGCACATTATCTCTTAATTTTGAGTAACTTTATTAAAAACGATGCGATCAGTAACAATATTAATATCGATTTTACAAATTTAAATGATCATGTTAAAATATCTGACATTTTTGTTAGAACGAAAGCTGATATGTTTATGAAAAGTAATGTCAATTGTTCTGAAATTCGTGAAGTTAAAACCAATATATTAAAGCTTTATATGAAATTTTTGGACCAAATAAATTTAAGATTTGATTTCAAGCGTGAAGATATAAAACTTTTACAAATAATGACACCAGCTAAGGTAGTTTCTAAAGAGGATTTACCAATTTTACCTCTTTTGTTGAAGTTTCCCCATCTCATATATTGCGATCCTGATATAATAACCACGCAGTGGAATTTACTGAGGCTAAGTGAGCTTGATATTTCCAGCGATCTGGATAGTGATATGTTTTGTGAAAAAGTTTATTCTATTACAAATGGAATGAATCAAAATAGCTGCATGCATCTCCCCATTTCTGTTTTTAATAAAATTTCATTACCACATTGCTCTGCGGCTGTAGAACGCAAATTTTCAACGCTTTCTTTGATAAAAACTAAACTGAGAAATAAACTTATGTGTGGTCAGCTGCTAAAAATTTGCATGTGCAATTAATTGATTTAAATTTACTTTTAAGAAATTTAACTTATTGTTACATAACATATACATATGTACATAATTCATACAACCAAAAACTGTTAAATGATTTATTGTTTTAAAATGTACAAAGTATATATATTAGGGCGGGTCAATTTGTATGGATCGATTTTTTTCGACACTGTTCCTAGCATATTCGGATTCTTCATAAAATTCTAAGAAAAAAATTCCTCCAGACCATAGCTCTAAAGTTAATTTCGAGCCTGCGCATTTTTAAAAGAAGATATCTTATATATAAAAATGAATTGCTGTCCGTTAGCCTCGCTAAGACTCGAAAACAGCTTGACCGATTTTAATATTTTTATTTTTTCGGTTTGTTTTTTATAATATCCGGATGGTTAAAACCAGAAAAAATAGAGAGTTGCCACCTGTTTAAAAATTTCAATATAAGTAAATTAATTACATAAATTAGATATTGCAATATGGGTGTCAAAAGAAAGAGGTTATGAAGGCTTACAGGCGAAAATATTTTTGAGGGGGGTTGCCACCTGTTTCAAAATTGAATTAAATGAAATTGATAAGATAAATTAAATATTGCAATATGGGTATCAAATTAAAAAGGTTTAAGAAGGCTTACTACTGAAAATATTTTTGAGTCGAGTTGCCACCAATTTCGAATATTTGATTCAATTAAGTTAATAAGATAAAGTATGTATGTATTATAATTTAGGTGTCGAACGAAAAGTATTTGAAAAATTATTGATTAAGAAATATTTTCTATAGGCCTGCCACCTACCTGAGCGGTAAAAACTAAAAGCCATACTCGCAAATATTATTCAAAGCTTTTGAGGCTCGCATCAATGTGGAATACTGTAACTCCGTCAAGTTAGTGTTTATTGATGGCAAACAAAGTACTATCATGTTTGGCAATGATATCACCCCATCGAACAATGCACTTAGCCTCGATATAAAAAGAGAACAAAAGCCGAAGTATTAGCCGAAGCAGTTCACACAAATGTTCCACAATTGAACTAACAAAAAAATATGGCCTATGAATCTGTTATAGAAGCTGTGAACACTGGAGTAAAATTTAAACAAAACCGACTTCAATTCTCATATACAAATTTAAGAATACCATTATTTTCTTCGTGGCCCAATTGTCGGATCTACACTCAATTAGTAGGAGACTACCTCTGAGGAACCACCTTTCCTTTCAAAAAGAATTATAGAAAACGGATAACGTAGTCCAAAGTTACGCGGTAACATACATAAAAACATATTCCGACGAATTGATAAAATATGCAGATTAATATTTAATAAAGTGTTACGGATATATTTTTTTTAATACAAACCTGTGCTTGGGAGTTTATTGATACGAAAAATTAATTTCTGATATCTATTTTTTATTGAAAGAACCGCAAGATTGCACTACAAAGCAAATTACATATTTTTTACTATTGTAACGGGAGAAGTTACTGTATGTATTTTTTTATATGTACAGTGTCGAACAAAAGTTTTGGCACAGTAAATTTTCGCATTACATATATGCAAAATTTTTAATTTATTTCCGATAATTTTTTATAAAAACATAGTTCATACTACACTAAAACACATAAAAATCAAATGTGTAAACTTTGTGAAAAACTCAGGAAAATTCAATAAATCAGCATACTAATTTGCAATTTTATATTCAGATTTTCAAGCAACTTCAAACCTGCACTTTGATAAACTAAAATTGAATGGATTATTAAACTGCATACTTGGAATTTTTCTAAAAAATACTTTGCCTATATTGCGTAAAATTTACTGTGCCAATACTTTTGTTCGTTACTGTAAGTTTAAGGGTTTATTTACCCTTAACTTTAAAAAACCAAAAAAAAATTTACAATATTTTAAAATTATTTTTCGAATCATAAATTTTTTTATGATTAACAATGTATTTATATTTTTTTTTGGTTTTAGATCCTTTTTGCTTTCAACACGAGGTATCTTTTTTCTAGTTTCTATTGTCATAGCCATAACTCACTCTCTATTTTTATCAATCAATCAATCAATGAATCAATTTTATAATTTTTTTCGGCATTTTTCCTAATTACAAGTAGAGCTTTATAAAACTTTTATAACACCAAATGTTTATCAAGCTTGGGATTTTATGTTATCCGGGCAGGCTTATTAATTTAGCCAGAGAATATGTTTTCTTTATAAAGTTTACCCAGTTACCCATTTTAAACTGCTACCTGTACTGTATCAGCGGTTAAAACTTGTTAAATTTTTATTTAAAATTTTCGGTAAGGAATAAGCGAGTGGATGAAAAATATATTAACCGTAAGAACGGCCCATATATATGTATATGAAAGAATACACACATGCGACGACTCTAGCCATTGTGTGTCACTCCTTTAAATTATAGTTATTTTTTTCTTATTGTATTAAAAAAATAACGTTCGTAACACTTTAGTAAATATTAATCCGTATATTAACTGAGTATATATTAAAGACTAGAAGATGACCCGGTGAACTTCATATCATCTATAATTTATTTGAATTTAACTTTGATCAATTATAACAAATCTTCAAAATCCAATACAATGAGATCACTAATACTGCCTGCTGTTATAGCTGATAAAAGATTCCACACCTATAAGATGTGCCACGCCCCTTTTTACAAACTCATTTATATACATATATCTTTCCATAAGCACCTACCATAGGTATCTGTGCATTTCAAATTTCGAGTTCATGTGACTATAATTCCGAAGTTAGAGCTGATTAAAAATTTTCACTATGGGAGGTACCCCTCATCCCCCTCCCCCCCTTGGCGAGTTTAAATTTTTTTACCCTATTATAGGTCCAGGAGTCATGGCAATACTTTGGCAAAATTTTATTCGATTCTGTACATCCGTTCAGGCTGCAACCTGGTACATACATACATACATACTTCCACAAATATATAGTAGATTTGCTTTGAAGCGCCATCTTGCGGTTCTATAAATAAAAAATAGATATCAGAAATTAATTTTTCGTATCACAAAACTCCCGAGCACAACTCTTTATTACAAAAAAAAAAACATTCCTAACACTTTAGTAAATATTAATCTGATTATGATTATGATCTGATTATGGACTTAGTATTAATTAAAAATAATTTCTTTTAAAATTGCGCAGGCTCGAAATTGATTCTAGAGCTATGGTCTAAAGGGCTTTTTTTCTTAGAATTTTATGTAGAATCCGAATCTGCTAGGAACGATGTCGAAAAAAAAAATTGACCCGCCCTAATATATATATATATATATATATATATATGTATGTAAATTTTTTGTATTCGAAACATTTAATCTTAAATAAATGAATTGTATGCTTTCAGAATGCTTTTTTGTAATTGAAATTTATTTGGCAGTTTGCAATCGATTTTAGTCGGATTGGGGAAGAAAATTGGTAGGGTAAAAAAAAATTGTTAGTGGCAACGCTGCTCTCCAATTACAGCGCATAGTAGGAGTGCATAAGTGGGATCGGCAATTACCGATAGCTTCAAATAATATGTCGAAATGAAACCCTAAGGAGGTAATAATCACATAGTTGCCACAGATATACTAATAATAATAATATATTCGCGCTTACACATATGTTAGTGTTTGGCCGAGCTTCTCCTCCGATTTGTGGCATGCGCCTTGATGTTGTCACACAAAGCGGAGGGACCTACAGTTTTACGTCGACTCCGAACGGCGATTGTATTTTTATGAGAAGCTGTTTTTCCTGCCTGCCGAGGGACGACCGCTGTTAAGAAAAAACCTTTTTTCTATATTTTTTGCGATGTTGCTTTGACCAGGGCTTGAACCCAGGCGTCGCGGAGTAGAAGCGCGCACTGCTTACCACTACACCACAGCGGCCGACACGGAATATTAACATTTGTATAAAACCAAAAGAACGAATAAATTAGAAAATGAAATGCAAAAACTGGAGCGAATGACGCATTCACAATTGTCTAATTCGAAATAGTGCATAAAATTGACATACAATTAGGGTGGAAAAGTCATTTCCATTGTAAAATGAGAAACTTTTATAGGTAGATTTTAAGCTTTCGGTGGGAGATGTTGTAGAAATGGAATTGGCAAAAAAAAAGTTGCCAAAAAAAATATTAAAATTAACCCAACTTTTTAGCCGGTTGAAACTTGCACGTCATCCGAATAAAATTGTATGGGCTATAAAACTGCATACACAGAAATGTTGTAAAGATTCAGATTAAAAACCTCGAAAATTTTACGAATTTTCCTAAATTATTTATAAAGTTTGAAACTCTGATTTATATGGTTTTGGCTTAAGCTAAAAAAATAACAAAAAAAATTTAACTTGATTAACTTTAGGAATGTTAAAGAAAAACTCTATGTGAACACTTGTTTAAGGCACTGTATATTAATAAATACTATAAAATGGCAAAAAGTATGTGTGCACAAAATGGTATTCAAGGTTAAAGGTCAACAGTCAAGATTTTTTTCTTTCGCTAATGGTAAGTGTTAACGAAAAAATACGTGTATGTACATATATCGCAACTTTAGTTTGCAGTTTGGTAGGCGTTGTCTTATTTGCAGTTACTATCAGCTGTCCGAACTGCATTAGAAAGGTAAACTAGTGCGAAATATATATAAAAATAAAGTAACTATACAAAAAATGCATTCAAAGGAGAAGATAATTAGGTATATAAGCACAGTCCAATTTTGAAGTAACCACAGTTCTCTAAGATCTATCAAAATATTCCCACTTATAATTTAGCTTGGAACGATGGTCTTTAAGGTAAGTTTGATCCGTATGTTTCCTTCGTTATTTTCTAAAATGTTATTTTCCTTCTCGTTTTTTAAAGGTTTTCGCTGCACTCACATGTTGTCTTGCAATGTGCGTGGTTGGCACTGCGTCACACGGTGGTCACCACGAACATGGTGGTCATGAACATGACAGTGGTGGCTCCAGTCACGCTTCTGTTCACCTAGTTTCCCACGACGATCATCATGAGCATGGGCATGGACATGGACATGGAGATGGTCATGATTCACATGCTGAATATCATTTTGCTTATGGCGTCAAGGATAAGAAAACAGGTGACATCAAGGAGCACAGCGAACATCGGGATGGCCACAAGGTATCCGGTCACTACGAGTTGATCGATGCGGATGGTCATAAGCGAACTGTCCACTATACAGCTGACAAACACAGCGGTTTCCACGCTGAAGTGCACCGTGAACCCACACACCATCATGTAGCCGACCACGGTCACACCAGCTACCACGGTGGACACGCTGAGGTTGAACAACACGAAGGCGGGCATGGAGGACATGACGGCGGCCATGGTCATGGAGATGGACATGGGCATGGTCACGGACACGGCCACAGACATGGTCACGGACATGGTGATGGACACGGCAGCCATTCAAGTGGCATTTCCATCAAACAGGAACATGGTGTGGCTTTCCATCACGGTGGTCACGGACACGGTGGTCACGGAGGTCATCACTAAAAACGTGTATTACTTAATTACTTATTATTAACATCGATGGTAACGTGACTTGGACTACAAATTTATAACGTATCAATTTTGTTATTATTTTTTTAGTTTTACTTTAATCACATTAAATATGTTTCTTATATAAATAAAGCAGTACTAGCGTACCCGGCGAACTTCGTCTCGCCCAAAATTAATTTTTCGTTCGATTAATCTACACCAAAATCGAAAAAACAACCGATAACAAAATCGACAAAAAATATCGATAACAAAATCGATAACAAGAGCCAATAAAAATATCGATAACAAATTCGATGAAAATATTGATGACAATATCGATTGAAATATCGGCAGAACAATCTTTAAAAATATCGATGACAAAATCGATAACAAAATCGGTAAAAATATTGATAAAAAAACTGGTAAAAATATCGATAACAAAATCGATAATAAAATCGATAACAAATTCAATAACAAAATAGATAACAAAATCAATAAAAATATCGAAAACAAAATCGATAAAAAATATCGATAACAAAATCGATAAAACTATCGATAAGTTCCGAAAATATCGATAACAAAATCAATAACAACAGCGATAAAAATACCGATCACAACACCGACAAAATATCGATTATTATATCGATAAGTCCCGAGAATCCCGAAAATCTCTGAAATTCCGAAATAGTTCCCAGATTGAGTTTCTGTGCCTCTATCTATGTATATCCTTTTCTCTAAAACTACCTTTGTTTTAATCTTTTTTGCTCTATCTTCATCTATACTTTTATCGGTATCCTCATCCTCATCTTTTTCTTTATGTTTATCTTTGTTTTTATTTTTATGTCTATCATGTTCTTCATATCGTCGTTTAAAGTACAAAACCGCGTATCGTCATTCTGCAAAACCGCGTAACTGACATTGGCTGCCAAAAATTGGATTTGCTCCCACAAGCTCTTGGCTCAATCCTTATCCATTCGTCCTGAAATATACTAGCCATAAATGCGATTGCTTTATAAAAAATAGAACCATTTTGAAATAGGAGTGCTTTTACTCTAGAAAATAATTTATGCAACCTTAACTACGCGGTTTTGTATTATCTTGATACGCGGTTTTGCATTTTGTTGATACGCGGTTTTGTACTTTAAACGACGATATATATATTCCCCTTCACCTTTGCCCTTTTCTATGTAAAGTGTTTAAGTTTACCTTGTTCTTCATTTTTGCCTTTATCTTCACGCAACTTTGTTTTTGTTTTTATTTTTACCTTTGCCTCTATCCTTTTCTTTATCTATGTACGTACTCACCTTTATTTTATTCTTGGATTGGTATTTTTCTAAGTGTTGTTTCACTTCAAAAAGTTTTCGCGTATTATGCATACATATATGTATGTACATATCGTCGTCTAAAGTACAAAACCGCGTATCAACAAAATACAAAACCGCGTATCAAGATAATGCAATACTCATGTGAGGTTGCATAAATTATTTTCTAGAGAGTAGAAACACTCATATTTCAAAGTGGTTCTCTTTTTTATTAAGTAATCGCATTTCTGGCTAGTATATTTCAGGACGAATGGATGAGGATTGAGCCAAGAGCTTGTGTAAGCAAATCCAATTTTTGGCAGCCAATGTCAGTTACGCGGTTTTGCAGAATGACGATACGCGGTTTTGTACTTTAAACGACGATATATAATATGTATAGACATACATCGATTACTAAAAAAATAGAAACAGATCCAAATTAACTGCAATCAACATATCGTCGTTTAAAGTACAAAAAGTAGTATGGATTTTGAGCATTAAATGAAAAAATAATAATTTTAATTTTTTGAGTATCCATAGAGAAATCTGAACTTAGCCTCCTGTGCGACGCGCTTTAACCGTCTCCAGTCGGGACCAAAATTTATATGTGATATCTTCGACTATAGTGGCATCGACGTAGGGGTTGAGGTTTAGGAATGTAACAATTTGCTTACTACATTTAAGGACCCCCCTAATGTACACACCTTAGAATAAACGACTTTTCGTTAGCAAGCCACTTATACCTTTGAGCTGTGCCTAGCTAACTTAGTACATATGTATAAGTGGTTGTTTTCTAAAAAGAAAGCTCGTAGTAGTTCTTAAAAAGAAAGCTTCTATTAAAAATGCATCTTATTTTTCAACATACCTATAGATTTCAATCTTCTCGTATTTATTAAATACTTTATGGTTTATATGGTTTAGAGAGAGTATTAATTAGTTGCGGTTGGATGAGAAAATTAATGAAACCCACGCGGAATTAACTTAATTGATGAAATTTTGAATCGGCACAGGGCTGACAGCACATTAATGAATGATGAGCACAAACAACAATAATTTCAACAGCTTTAAGAAAGACAACGCGAAGTGGTCAGATAAATATCGTAACATTGCAGAAATTTGAGAACCATGTGGTCCATTGGCACGGAGTTCTAAAGCATGAGTAAAAGGACCAGGTTGCATACTAGTAATTTGAATGTGAATATTATTAAAGCGAATTTTAAGAAAATGCATTTTAAATATGTAATAGATTTTACTATTTAAATTTAAAGGAACCTTTAAAAATGATCAAATATTCGGTTTAAACAAAATCTTATGAATTTCAATCTATGGTCCAAAAGGAGTAGTTGCCTACGTTGTCCCATATTATGCAGCAGTGGACCAGAGGTGGTCAGGTCCAATAACATCGCAATGCATTTGTTTGGACCATTTTGGTTACTAGTGTTGGTTAAAAGCTAGCGTGGTCGTGTACTAGTATTTAAACTAGTCCCATTTTTTGCATGGAAATGTATACGTTTGTATATAAACATATATAAATATATGTATATAGATGAGTAGGGTTACCTGGCCTTCGACAGGTAATCAAACAAATCAACTAACAAATAAATGCAAATTTAATTTGAGAATAAATTAAAAAGAACAAGTAAGTGCAGCGCTGTCTTCGGCTATGCCGAAGGCTTCATACCTTTCATGAGCATCTGAAAATTTTACTTTAACAGATTACTGCATTTGAAAAAATGTATATTCACAGCAGGCATAGATAGAGGAGATACTTATATAAAAAATCATATCTAAACAATCAGAGGTATAGAAGATATACCTTATATAGCACCAATCTAAATGATTTTCACTGCTGTGTGGTCGGTACGTGAACCGGTAACACAATTTAATGGGTTTAGCTACCTACATCAAGGAGATATATCTCAAAGACTGGTATGTGCACAATCAGAGGTATAAGAGATAAAGCTCATACAGCATAAATTTTGACGATTTTCTCAGTAGACTTTGTATTATTATTTATAAAATGGCTTACGAAATTTGTCAGTTTTAGCTGTCCAAATAAAGGAGTTTTACAGTAAAACCCCATACAACAACAATCAGTTGTATGGGGGCAATAAACAGGTTGTAGTGACCCGATCTTTGTTAATTTTACTGTAAACTTTTCTGTTGATAATGAGCGAAAATAGTGCGAAATTTCATGTTTCTAGCTGCATAGATGGAGTAGTTATAACAAAAAATCGCATATATGAACAACCAGTTGTATGGGAGCTATATGTAAAAGTGACCCGATCTTTGATATTTCCGCTGTATATTCTGTTGTTAATAGGGGGAAGTATTGCAAAATTTCATGTTCTTAGCTGCATAAATGGAGGAGTTATAACGAAAAATCTCATAACTGAACAGTCAGTTGTATGGGAGATATATGTTATAGTGACCCGATCTTTGTTATTTTCACTATAAGTATTCTGTTAATAATGAGTGAAAACGGTGCGAATTTTGATGTTCCTAGCTACATAAATGAAGAAGTTATGGCAAAAAATCTCATATATGAACAATCAGTTGTGTGGTGGATGTAGGTTATAGCGACCCGATCTTCGCCATTTTCACTGAAAGTATTCTTTTGATAATGAGTGACAACAGTGCAAAATTTCATGTGCCTAGCTACTTAAATGGAGGAGTTATAACGAAAGATCTTATATCTGAACAATCAGTTGTATGAGAGCTATAGGTTATAGTGACCCGATCTTTTTATTTTCACTCTAAGTTTTCTGTTGATAATGGGCGAAAGTATTGCAAAATTTCATGTTCCTAGCTGCGTAAATGGAGAAGTTATAACGAAAAATCTCATATCTGAACAATCAGTTGTATGTATGGGAGCTATATGTTATAGTGGTCCGATTCTTCCGGCTCCGACAAATGATTAATACATTATAAAAATACACGCACCTACCAAATTTGATCCGGATATCTCGAAAACTGAGAGACTAGATTGCATATAAACAGACGGACAGACAGACAGACAGAAAGACAGACAGACGGACAGACGGGCATGGCTAAATCGACTCAGCTCGGCGTTCTGATCATTTAAGTATACATTGTAATGGGTCTATCTCTTCTTATTATGGTACTTACAAACATCGGACCAAAGTTATAATACCATTTCATGCTCATGAAAGGTATAAAAATGTGATTGAACAGTACATGCATACGTTAATCTATATACAAATGTATGTATGTACATATTTACATACATACAAATGTATCTGTGGGGATGTGTACAAAAAAGGCATCACACATTTATGGCAAAAGCGTATTCGCGTAGAAAATATTTTATCATTCATGTGAGCGTTGTCAGACGATAAAAAAGATCACAAATTAGACTGTCAGATGGCGGTAAAATATGACGTTATTCATTAAGCTGGCTAAACTTGATTATGGATGGCATAAAAGGGAAGAGAAATGAGAATGCGGTATGGCGTGGCGCTTCGTGCAAAACATGTGCGCATGCCTAGCTACTGAGTGAAATCAAATTAAAAGAAATATTAATCACTTAAATATTTTTCGCCCAAATATGGCTGAGGAAATACAACTGATGAACAAAGTGTTGCGACGCTTTAGGCCAGCCAAGAGGCACTCGATAAGGGAAAGGAATGCGGGAAGGGAAAAACAAATAACATAAAAAAAATTTGAACTCGTTAGGGTGCCTGGGATCGAGTTACTTCTCAGGATCTACACCTAGATTATTACACGAAATAAAGGTTATAAGACACGTCTAATTGCTTACCGTAGAGTTTGACATGACATGGGTTAGTTTCCTTACATGTATTTACCAGTGGCCTCCACGATTATGTTAGTACATATCGTACTTTTGACGTTTTTTTATAGAAATAGAAAATCACTTAAATATTTTCGATTGATACAAAAAGAGAAACGCAGAGCAATTTGTTAGGTACATATTAAGGTAATTATGAGTATGTATTTTATATAAAATACAACATAACTACCAGACCGTTGTATACAAAGACCCTTAGACCCGGGACACTTGGTACTTTTTGTAAATCCCTTTATTTATTTTTTAACAACTTACGTTAGCACATACTCCACCAAGTTCAACATCCTTATATAAAAAGTTACCAAATCAAGTGAGTTTCTTTTTATCAGTAAGTTTTACTTAACTAAATTTTTTTTATTGTAATCCGTGAGTTAGCTTAGGGCTGCCACAATTGCTGGGCCTCAAACGGGGACCCTTAGCAAAAAAAAAATATTCATTCTTTCCAGAGGTATAGTCAAACTATCCTTTTTCAAATCATCTTTGAACTTTTAGTCTCGTTCAATTGCAGAGGAAAACTTGGTTGATGCTCTGTTGTAATACATACAAAAGCGGAATTGCATAAATCATAATAAATTGAGATAAAAACAAGTAAGAGCAGCGCTGTCTTCGGCTATGCCGAAGGCTTCATACCTTTCATGAACATCTGCAAATTTTAGTTTGACAGATTACTGATTTTGAATACATCTGCATACATCGATAGAGGAGTTACATACGTATATAAAAAATCGCATCTAAACAATCAGAGGTATGGAAGATATACTTTATATGGCACCAATCTAAGTGATTTTCACTGCTATGTGATCGGTATGTAAACCGGTAACACAATTTATTGGGTTTAGTTTCCTACATAAAGGAGATATATCGCAAAAACTGGTATCTGAACAATCAGTGCTATAGGAGATAAAGCTTATACAGCATAGATTTTGACGATTTTCTCAGTAGACTTTGTATTATTATTTATAAAATATCTTACGAAATTTATCGGTTTTAGCTGTTCAAATAAAGGAGTTTTACAGTAAAATCCCATATCTGAACAATCAGATGTATGGAAGATATATGTTGTAGTCACCCGATCCTTGTTATTTTCACTGTAAGTATTCTGTTAATAATGAGTGAAAATGGTGCGAAATTTCATGTTCCTAGCTGCATAAATGGAGGAGTTATGATAAAAGACCTCATATCTGAACAATCAGTTGTATGGGGGCTGCAGGTTATAGTGACCCGATCTTTGTTATTTTCGCTGTAAGTCTTCTGTTGATAATGAGTGAAAACAGCGCGAAATTTCATGGTCCTAGCTACATAAATGGATGAATTATAACGAAAAATCTCATATCTGAACAATCAGTTGTATGGGAGCTATAGGTTATAGTTATCCGATCTTTTTAATTTTCACTGTAAGTTTTCTGTTGATAATTATTGAAAACAGTGCGGAATTTCCTGTTCCCAGCTATATAAATGGAGGAGTTATAACGAAAAATTTTATATCTGAACAATCAGTTGTATAGGAGCTATAGGTTATAGTTACCCGATCTTTGTAATCATCATCATCACTGTAAGCATTCTGTTGATAATGGGTGCAAGTGCTGCAAAATTTCATGTTCGTAGCTGCATAAATGGAGAAGTTATAACGAAAAATTTTATATCTGAACAATCAGTTGTATGGGACCTATATGATATAGTGGTCCGATTCTTCCGGTTCCGACAAATGATTAATACATTATAAAAATACACCCACCTACCAAATTTGATCCGGATATCTCGAAAACTGAGAGACTAGATTGCATACAAACAGTCGGACAGACGGACAGACGGACATGGATAAATCAACTCAGCTCGACGTTCTGATCATATAAGTATACATTTTAATGGGTCTATCTCTTTTTGTTCTGGTACTTACAAACATCGGACCAAAGTTATAATACCATTTCATGCTCACGAAAGGTATAAAAAAACATTTTCACTGCATGAACGTATTTATAACAACTTATTTTATTATATACATAAGTATGTCATACGAACATTTCTGAGTTTTTAAGTATTATATACAAACAAACAAAACAATAACCATTAGAGAACAAAAAAAAATGTTTGTTCAGTTCAGGAACGTACATATTTGGAAGCAAACAAAACAAGAACTATTTTAACACATTTTCACGTAATACCATTTCTGACCGACATCGAAAACATATTTTCGTTCCTAAAACTGGTTTTCGACCTAAAACTTGTGTTTTCGTCTATGTAAAATATACAACCGAAAACTAGTTTTCGCTGAAAACTACTTGAAAACTCACTTTCCACTCATTCCAATCGGTGTCTGCACTACTTTTTAAAATATATTTATCGAAGTGGAATTCATATTTTATCATCTTTAATACACCAGTTCGGCCAAATTAAAATAAGAATAAAAGTAAAAGGTTGTTAATGAAAAGAAAATGAATGGTTTTGTTGTAGCAAAACTGTAAACAAAGGATGTAAGAAATATCAACGAAAACACTAACAGCCGGTGTGAACAGCCTTCAGCCCACAATCCCAAAACTGATTTTCAAAGTGTTTTCGTTGTCGGTCAGAACATGGTATAACTAACTCATATTAGATATATGCTACATGGTCTCTTTTCGAGTATACGTAAACTTTAATTTTGATTAGCAACGCAGCCATGCAAGTAAATATAATGTTTTTTTTTTCTTGAGAACACAACACTTTTTTAACTATCGATTTATACGATGCATCCTGACTACTTGTTTCTGATATGTAACTAGGAAAGGCAATCAACTTTATCATGAGTTTTACTTTCGCCCGAAATTGTTCACTTTCGAATCCGCGTATTCCTTGCGGGCGGATGAAAAATATTCGGGCGAAACTCATGATACGACTAAATAATTTTCCGCCAACCATTTAAAATTTACAAAGGCAAATTAAATTTTGTTGTCCCAAGCATTAAACCGGGAGATTTTGGTTGCACACGGGGGCACGGGGACAAAGGATCCGAAACGAGGCATGTCCCTGGGAACGGGACGTGTGGCAGCCCTAGGTTAGCTGCCAAAAAAAAAAACGAGGACCAGAGTGATCGAAGGAATAGATTAGGTTTGAATCAAACATAGTAGAATTAGGAATCTTTTAAAACCCGAAAGCAATATAGGTACTTTGATGGGAGTAAGGTGCGATCAGCAGAAGTAAGCACCACCACAAGAAAACGTAAGCTAAAAACGATAGTATCACTGCAGTGAAAAGCCATACCAATCAGTATACATACCGATTCATTAACTAGTATGAGCAAAAGTGATGGCCTATCAGTTCAACAATTTTGAACAGCTTATATGATCAGCGGCATCTGCCTTTGGATTGTCAAAATCTACGATAAAATGCATTTAATTGCTTTTTTTTTAAATTTATGGCCTTATTCATAAAAAATAAAATAGGTTTATACAGCTCTATAAATTGAAATTTTCATATAAATTTTCGATTTATAAAGCAGTTGAAGTCTTCTTTATTTTTTATGAATTTGGGTGTTAGACTGTGGACTCGCGTGAGGACTGAAATCGCACATACGACTTATCACATTACATATCAAGTCAAGTCTATTACATTTGCTCAACGTTTTTCATTTTAAATGTTAAATATTGTGTAGCTACTCTCAGAAAAAAGCATTTCATTACATCAAGAAAACAGTATCCTTATTTTCGAGTTACTGTTTTTTCCTTAATATTACGAAAAATCTACTGAATTTCAGAAATTTTTCCTTTATTTCAAAATAGGGCGTCATTAATTTGAAGAAGTAAATTTACTGAATATAAGTAATAATTTCCTCAATATAAGAAATAATTTCCTTAAATAATTTTTAATTTTGTCAGTGCTATTAAGACAAAGTTAATTGCTTTCCCTGCAAATGTCGGCTGTGGGGTGGCTACTGCTTCTTGTTCTGAGATCGCAGGTTCGAATCCGGTTGGAGATGGTTAGGATAAGGTAAGTCAATTATTTTAATTTAAATTAAATTTATGTAAATTACAAATTGTAAAATTAATTTCATATATGGAAAAACCTAAATACTCAAATACCATAAAAAATAAATTAGATAAATTTGTTTTTTAAATACAATTTAAAAAATTACGACTAAAAAAATAAATAAAAGATAATAAATAAAAATATTTAATAAAAAAATTTCCTGCTCTGCGACTCGAACCTTGTATTTCTCGACTAGCACCCCAGAGCTTTGCTCTGTCGGCCATTGCCGCTGTTTGAGCGTTGCGAGCAAAATTACATACGGAGGATGAAATGGCAAGTAAATTTTTCCTAAAAACTAAGGAATTGTGCTTTCCTTAAACTGAATCAAATCGTTTACTCATATTAAGGCAGCCATGTCATTGGAGCCATTTCAAGGTAATATTTCTTTAGAATAATATACTTTTTTCCTAGCAAATTTTAAATCAAATAAAAATAAAATTTTAAAATCACAACTTATCAAGTCAAATTTTATGAGTCTGCACCAGTGATGGAAAAGTAGGCACAATAGTGCCATTTTTGGCACTTTCATTCTCAGGGGCACTTTTGGCACAATTATAAATTATAGAAGTTTAGCATAATACGCCAATATATAACAAAAATCACATACTAAATTATAGATTAAAATATTACGAAAAGTGAAAATTAAAAGTGCTAAAAAATTAAAATAAGGGCCGTGAGATATATTGTGCGGCAGCTCTTGACCAAACGCTGAATTCTATTGTGAGTACGCATCACAAAAAGTAAAAGCCCGCTATACAGTTCAAAAGTTTTGAATTAAAATTTTGTTGTTACGAAAACCTGCTGGATTTTTATTATTTTTGTTTCAAGGTTGAAATGTCGAAATGTTTCGATTCCCCTTCCTAATTATAATACTGTGTTATTTTGCTATGAATTAATGTATATATGTCTAAGGAATCCTTCATCAAAGTGATTTACTGCAATAACTTGGTTAATTAATAAATATTATATTACCTCAGTGTATTTTAAAAATACTATTTCTAAACATATCGCACACCGTCTTCAAAGGAGTCACAACTCAAAATAATACGTTTGTCAGAAAATGCGAAAAACTATTTCTTATCACATGATAATCATATGGGCAAGGGCGACTTTACCTCAGGTTTTTTTTTAACAAATTATAACAAAAATTTGCCCCAGCTTTTGCTAAAAGGTAAATAAAAGCGCATAATCTCTAAAATGGTAAATTTTGAGTTGTGACTTTTTTAAAGACGGTGTGCGATATATTGTTCTTAAAAGGCCTGAAAAGAAAGAAATTTTAATTTTGTGGCACCTTTATCTTTTTTTCGGCACTATTTTTAAAGACCGTTAGGCACATTTTGAAACTCCATCCCTGTAAATCAATTCGGAACGTAGTTGATCTTACTATAAATGTCAACGAAATTACTATTTACCACTGATATTCAATTCAACTGCGCGCATATTAAAATGAAGCGTTCGTTTTGAAAAATCGTCTGCGAAGTCAATAACCAAAATAAAAACCGAAAAAACTAAAAGTATTTAAGTTGCATGTTGCCTGCAATGGAATTCGAACCCTGACCTTATGGAAATCAACAAATAATGTAGACAGTTGAAGCCGTGTTCGCAGATTGAGCGGGAACTAGTACTGTGGAAAAAGAAACGCATCTTTAACTATTTTTGCTCTAGAGAAATCTCCTGCAGGGTATGTACACATAGGGCCGAATTCACAGTGCGTAGTTAACTCAGAATCGGCAGTTAATTACAGATTTTCACTACAAAAAACTACGTCCTGTGAATTTGGCCCATACATATACATACTCAGTTGTGGACATTCAAATATATGCGTGCCAAATTTTGGTATGAAAATATTATTTTTAAATACGAACATTTTTAAACGATAATCAAGTCCTTATAAAGTACTAATTTTTACTATGCATTATTTCCTTCAGTGTAGGAAAAATTACTTTCTACTTTCAAAAAGTAAGAGGTCAAGGCGTTTCGCTAATATTGTTAATTAATGAAAAACTGATTAAAGTTTCGAGGTTAACACAAAAAAAACGATCTGAAATTATTTCATATGTATTAAGACAATAAAAATATCGGAATATAGAGCAGAGATATTGAAGATTGAACGAAAACATCTTTTCGCAATGTAATATGTAGCAAACCGCTGAAGCCAAATTATTGAGATGACCAAATTTTTTCATTCTTATGCGATCGTTGAGATAGTCCGTAGTTTTGAAGCCACAGGCAAAACAAAAGGTTTAGGACTAAATTTAAGTGCATACATGCATATGTATTTTTCCAGATAGCCAGGCGGCCATAAAGGCATTTTCCAATAGGACGTTCAATAGGAGTGCGTTGCCATTATTCAACTCTTGTCAGCAAGGGACACGGTATTACTATGCTGGGTACCACGACACTGCATGATCATGGGTAAACAGACCGCCAGCAAATTGGAAAGTGAAGACCCGTACCTGTGGGGGCCGAAACCGTTTTACGGACTCATTTTGTTCTCCTCGAGGCTTCAAAAAGAGTCGCGGGTAAACTCATAATCAGTGCACGGACTTCGAAAATATTATTATTGGTAGATTTCACGTACTAAAGATGATAGAAGTTGGTAGATTTTTTTAAATAAGCATTAATAGATAGTTTCTAGTCGTTTAGGATAAATCAAGGGGTATTCATGTAAGGTGGTGTTATCAGAGCAGCCGAATTTTCGACACGGTGGTTCTTAATGCCAAAACCTATACACCGGGCATCCGTGGTCGAATGAAACTCGATTCCAATAGAATGAAGTAAAATAGCAGCTGTTTTCTCTCCAATATATGTGATTTAAACAGAAAAAGGGAGCTCGCTATCAAATGCAGTAATCTCAAAAAGAAATTTCGAATCGATTCGATCGCGGATGCCGTAATTTGGTCCCTGGATTATATTAATTTACGCAGTGACCCAAACAAACGTTTTGTAGATATAGACGCATTTTTTAACTGGTCAGAGTTAACTTGTCATTTTTATTCTAGGTGTGTTCAATGACAAAATATGTATGAATTGAATCTCTTTTCTCACTTTTCGAAAAATGTTGGTAGATCATTAGCCTTTGTTGGTGAAAATTGTAGAAAATTAAATATGGCTAAAAGTGGATAGATCTACCAATAAAGTGGTTAAGTCCGTGCAATACTCAGAATGCAGTAAGTACTGCGGAGAGGTAGGGGACCTTAGACACGTCAGACTTTTGGTTATCCTTTCGCTAGGAAAGATATTCATCTTCTGAACATCGTCGATATCAAGTTGCTTGTTGGCTATCTGACGGGCCATAATGACCTGCACTCTTAGATTCACTGGATTGGTATTACCAAAGAGACCAAGAGACTAAGACCGAAATGCTTCAGTTCTTCCACAGTCGATGCCCTTAAGGTTATTAATTCGTCTACCATGAAACTTTTAGCATTTACAAGGGAGGCTAATAATATCTTGTACCGTCAGGGTTAGGAACCATGTTGCCACAAAGATTTTTAATTTTTTACCAAACCTCTAAAAAGAAATTACCAAACTCAGAAAAAAATTACCAAATTTTTATGAGCATAATATTCTAAACAAATTGGAAATTATTTTTCGACGTATGTAGATAATACACCACGTCTGGGATTGTGGCCAGCTTAGATCTATTTATATTTTTCGACCGAAAAATGAGTTCTTCCTATTCTTTTATGATAAACTCATAAAAATGCATGATGTCGCTGCCGCGTTCAAAAAATTCATATTACCATCGACTGAGCGTTTAGATAACGGAGATGAACAATTTACAGCTGTGGTTGTTCTTTTCAATGTGTTCCGACTATAACGATTCACAAATATTTTTAATGGCCGGTTGTTCAATGTATTTAACCGGAGCTTCTACCTCCGATTTGTACTAATCAGACACTGAACAATCGGCTCTAAAACATAAAACAAAAAATCGCTCAGAGATTTAAAAACATTTAAAAGGTGTTTAATAGTTCATTTCTACTGCGGTTTAAGCCTATTGGAAAAAAACAGATTACAACTCGAAGGAGGTAGTTGCTCATATTAGGTACAAGCAAATGAAAGGAAAATAACAAAAACGAATAAATAAACATTGCAGATCACCTCTTGTTAAAAATATCTAAACTCTTAACTGTAGTTAAGCGTTTGGTGGAAATGGGCTATAACATACAGTCTTTTACATAATTTATTTTACATAACTTAAAACCAAAACATGAAACCAGCTAATGTATCGTTAAACGGTAGATAAAATTTACTTTTACTATTTTATAAGTGGGTCACATTCGTATTTAATCGCAAACTTTTAATTAGTCCCGTGAAATTATTTTCTTTCACCATTGGTTCCGGCAGGTAAAAATGATCCAAAATCCAGATTTGTGGGACTGTAGGGGCTGTGATCGAGCCGCCAAATTGGGAAAAATGGGTGGTTTCCTGCTATATTGCAAACTCATACTAAAAGTTCTGAGTTGTCAGGCAAATTGTTACATTAAAGAGCCCTTTCAATTTTTGGCTCTCTTAAGGTGTAGATACATACATATGTAAGTACATAAGCAAATTTTTTTGTTTTGTGCAATTGTCAGAAGGTTCAAAGTTATAAATACATTTATAAGTAATAAGTTACTATTAAAAACTTAAAAGAAAATACTTAGGTTAAAAAAATTACCAAATTGAGAAAAAAATTACCAAATTACCAAACTCCTTCTAAAAAGAAAAAAATTGCCAGTTTTGGTAAAAAATTACCAAAGCGGCAACGCTGGTTAGGAACCATCACGGGGATACCAAAGATCGTCTAGATGCTGTAATGTATCTATCGTAGGGCCGACATAGTGCAGTGGTTAAAAGTACAGCGGCTCCACAGGCTTGACCATGACGTTGAAAGTATTCAACTAGGAATCCGCTGGTGGTAGCAGAGGAAGAGAGATGCCCCGAATGTCATGGAAAACCAAGTGGAGAAGCACTTGGCTTCATTTGGAATTTATAATTGGCGTCAGTTGGCACAAAAGGGCAGCGATTGGCGTGCTTTATTGAACTCGGCCAAAATCGCTTATGCGGCTACAGAGCCAAAGAAGAAGAAGAATAAACAAAACTGCAATAAATCAGCTGTTGCGAAAGATCATTACAACTTAAAAGAAATAAGTCAAAAAACCAAAACACGGTTGGCGAACTGACAATCAAGGAACCGCCGAAGAAAAAAAATTGGGGAAAAACCCCTTATATTTTTATCTATTGACGTATGGTATATGTATTTCCTAGTACAGGGTGGGCCAAATAAGACCTACTAGTCTGCCTAGTTTGCCTAGCAGTGGGCGCAGTCGCTCCATCTGTTGTTCTGTAAGAAGCCCCAGAAATCGTTTCTGGCGTTTCATGCACATTCTTGAAGAAATATGGGCCGATAAATAACAATAATATTAAGCAAGTAAAGAAGTACAAGTTCGGGCGAAACCGAACATTATATACCCGGCGCACATATTAAATATCGTTTTATCACCTTTAAGTAACCTGCATGATAACCAAGAGTATTTTTCCAAACTGTTCGATAATAAATATGCTATGATTTATTGAAATAATTGGACCAAGTTTGGGAGAACTCGGTAAGGCGGTTATCGATATACACTAGTGTAGTCATAAGTGGGTGGTGCCACGCCCATTTAACAAAAATCAATAATCTTCTGTCTTGTTAAGTGATTGTTGTAAGTTGGCGTCTTTAGTTATTGAAAAATCAGAGTTTTCGTGTTTCTGAAATTTACTTTTATATGATAAGTGGCAGTACTTTTGGTCCGATTTCAAAAATTTTCAACATAATGCTTTCTTGCGCCAAGGTTGGTAAATGTGCCGAGTATGGTAGAAATTGATAGAGCGGTAACCGAGATACACATATTTATGTAAGCGTAACTGGGCAGTGCCACGCCAATTTTCAGCGGTAAAAAAAAATTAAATTCCCTAAGTATCATTTCCTGCTAAGAGGTCTTTGCGTACATCGATTTTGAGCAGATTAGCTTGAATAGTTACTACTTTATCGCAGTATTCGTATTTCTGTATATTACCGTTATACCGTGGGCATGGTTCTTGTCTGATTTTACAAATTTTCAACGGGATTCTTATTCAAGCCGTAAGCAATGTTCGCACCGAACGTAAAGGGACAATAGAGATACAGCATTTTATCATAAGCGGACGGGCCACGCCCATTTTCCAAAAATTTCATAACTGTCTTATTTTGTGCCGAAATTCTCCTTCGCATACCAACTTTCAATAATTTTGATCCAGTATTGGCGGAAATACCGTAGTTTTTGCTTATTTAGAAAATACCGTTATATGGGAGGTGGGCGTGGCTATTGTCCGATTTTGCCCATTTTCAGTTCCAACCTACCTTGGATAAAGGGAAGCCAATTTACCAAATTTTGTTGACATATCGTCACTAGACACGAATAAAGGCGAGGGCTAAAACGTTGACCGCGAAAAAAGACGAAAAAAGAAGAAGGACGCGTCAACTTATTTTCGCTGTCAACTATGTTTGCGGGTATAACAGTAAGTAAATTCTCTAAAGAGTTTTTGGGGAATGATGCTTAAGTGACAGTCCTTGGCCAGGTACAAATATATGCTTACGCGTCTTTCTTCGCCGTCATCTAGGTTACGCGTATTTCTTCGCCGAAATTTCTTTTTTCGCCGTCAAACACTTGCGCGCCTTTATTCGTGTCTAGTGATGATATCCTAATTTTTCTCGAGTTATCGTGTACACGGACAGACGGACGGACGGACAGACATAGCTTAATCGATTTCTCTTTCCATTCTTAGCATTTATGTCTACATTTGTATATGTATCTATCTCGATTCGTTTTGGCTGTTACAAACAACCGTTATGCGAACAATGTTATAACAACCTTCTGCGCAAGTGCGCTCGGGTATAAAAATCAGTGCCTCTGAAGGTATTCCGAGTGACAAGAAATATGTTGGTTTACTCCTTATGCACGTAGAATTTCTCTTTCAGTGTGATTTTCTTAGTTGAAATTTCAAAAATAGTCGTTATTTGCGGTCCCGGTTTTTTTATAAGAAATTTTTATACCCGAGCGGACTTGTTCACAAGGGTATTATAACTTTGTTCGCGTAACGGTTGTTCATAACAGCCAAAACGAATCGAGATAGATATATACAAATGTATACATAAATGATCAGAATGAAAAATGGGCGAAATCAGACCGTGACCACGCCCACTTCCCATATAACGGTAGTTTTTAGAAATACGAAAACTGCGATATTCTAGTAACTACTGAAAATTGATATAAACAATGATTTTTAGACGTAAAATAAGAATATTATAAATTTTTGGAAAATGGGCGTAGCCACGCCCACTTATGATTACATGTATATAACTTTTGAACCGTTACACCAATTTCTTCAAAACTTTGCACAGTTGTTAGCCTTGGTACAACATACCAAACGGCTGAAAATTTTTAAAATCGGACAATAACCACGCTCACATCCCATATAATGGTAATTTAGAGAAGTACGAAATCTTCGATAAATCAGTAAATACAGAAGGCAATTTATTCCAAATTTATGTTTGCAATAACTCTTTAGGACAAAATACGTCTATAATAAAATGTTGGAAAATGGTCATGGCACCGCCCACTTATGACCACACATGTGTAACCGGTAACCGTTCCATAAATTTTTACTAAACTCGATATGATTACACTGTGGAACAAATTCAGGTTAGCAAAAGTTAGGTCGATTCTGAGAGTGAGGGGTGAAAATAGATACTAAATTAGAAGACCCGTATCGACCTTCGAACTTTGCAGTCAAATGCCGATTTTCAGCATATTGTTTATATGGTTTTTTGGCTATAACTCGTCGACTAATTGATATTTTTTCAATCTGTTAAAGCCAAATTATTGCTAGAGACCTGTGCAACAATTAAAATTAAAAAAAAAATTGATTTAGAAAATTTTTGTAGTGCTTAGGAAGCAAAATGT
>NW_016157239.1:103648-108130 GCF_001687245.7 Rhagoletis zephyria
GGGACTGTAGGGGCTGTGATCGAGCCGCCAAATTGGGAAAAATGGGTGGTTTCCTGCTATATTGCAAACTCATACTAAAAGTTCTGAGTTGTCAGGCAAATTGTTACATTAAAGAGCCCTTTCAATTTTTGGCTCTCTTAAGGTGTAGATACATACATATGTAAGTACATAAGCAAATTTTTTTGTTTTGTGCAATTGTCAGAAGGTTCAAAGTTATAAATACATTTATAAGTAATAAGTTACTATTAAAAACTTAAAAGAAAATACTTAGGTTAAAAAAATTACCAAATTGAGAAAAAAATTACCAAATTACCAAACTCCTTCTAAAAAGAAAAAAATTGCCAGTTTTGGTAAAAAATTACCAAAGCGGCAACGCTGGTTAGGAACCATCACGGGGATACCAAAGATCGTCTAGATGCTGTAATGTATCTATCGTAGGGCCGACATAGTGCAGTGGTTAAAAGTACAGCGGCTCCACAGGCTTGACCATGACGTTGAAAGTATTCAACTAGGAATCCGCTGGTGGTAGCAGAGGAAGAGAGATGCCCCGAATGTCATGGAAAACCAAGTGGAGAAGCACTTGGCTTCATTTGGAATTTATAATTGGCGTCAGTTGGCACAAAAGGGCAGCGATTGGCGTGCTTTATTGAACTCGGCCAAAATCGCTTATGCGGCTACAGAGCCAAAGAAGAAGAAGAATAAACAAAACTGCAATAAATCAGCTGTTGCGAAAGATCATTACAACTTAAAAGAAATAAGTCAAAAAACCAAAACACGGTTGGCGAACTGACAATCAAGGAACCGCCGAAGAAAAAAAATTGGGGAAAAACCCCTTATATTTTTATCTATTGACGTATGGTATATGTATTTCCTAGTACAGGGTGGGCCAAATAAGACCTACTAGTCTGCCTAGTTTGCCTAGCAGTGGGCGCAGTCGCTCCATCTGTTGTTCTGTAAGAAGCCCCAGAAATCGTTTCTGGCGTTTCATGCACATTCTTGAAGAAATATGGGCCGATAAATAACAATAATATTAAGCAAGTAAAGAAGTACAAGTTCGGGCGAAACCGAACATTATATACCCGGCGCACATATTAAATATCGTTTTATCACCTTTAAGTAACCTGCATGATAACCAAGAGTATTTTTCCAAACTGTTCGATAATAAATATGCTATGATTTATTGAAATAATTGGACCAAGTTTGGGAGAACTCGGTAAGGCGGTTATCGATATACACTAGTGTAGTCATAAGTGGGTGGTGCCACGCCCATTTAACAAAAATCAATAATCTTCTGTCTTGTTAAGTGATTGTTGTAAGTTGGCGTCTTTAGTTATTGAAAAATCAGAGTTTTCGTGTTTCTGAAATTTACTTTTATATGATAAGTGGCAGTACTTTTGGTCCGATTTCAAAAATTTTCAACATAATGCTTTCTTGCGCCAAGGTTGGTAAATGTGCCGAGTATGGTAGAAATTGATAGAGCGGTAACCGAGATACACATATTTATGTAAGCGTAACTGGGCAGTGCCACGCCAATTTTCAGCGGTAAAAAAAAATTAAATTCCCTAAGTATCATTTCCTGCTAAGAGGTCTTTGCGTACATCGATTTTGAGCAGATTAGCTTGAATAGTTACTACTTTATCGCAGTATTCGTATTTCTGTATATTACCGTTATACCGTGGGCATGGTTCTTGTCTGATTTTACAAATTTTCAACGGGATTCTTATTCAAGCCGTAAGCAATGTTCGCACCGAACGTAAAGGGACAATAGAGATACAGCATTTTATCATAAGCGGACGGGCCACGCCCATTTTCCAAAAATTTCATAACTGTCTTATTTTGTGCCGAAATTCTCCTTCGCATACCAACTTTCAATAATTTTGATCCAGTATTGGCGGAAATACCGTAGTTTTTGCTTATTTAGAAAATACCGTTATATGGGAGGTGGGCGTGGCTATTGTCCGATTTTGCCCATTTTCAGTTCCAACCTACCTTGGATAAAGGGAAGCCAATTTACCAAATTTTGTTGACATATCGTCACTAGACACGAATAAAGGCGAGGGCTAAAACGTTGACCGCGAAAAAAGACGAAAAAAGAAGAAGGACGCGTCAACTTATTTTCGCTGTCAACTATGTTTGCGGGTATAACAGTAAGTAAATTCTCTAAAGAGTTTTTGGGGAATGATGCTTAAGTGACAGTCCTTGGCCAGGTACAAATATATGCTTACGCGTCTTTCTTCGCCGTCATCTAGGTTACGCGTATTTCTTCGCCGAAATTTCTTTTTTCGCCGTCAAACACTTGCGCGCCTTTATTCGTGTCTAGTGATGATATCCTAATTTTTCTCGAGTTATCGTGTACACGGACAGACGGACGGACGGACAGACATAGCTTAATCGATTTCTCTTTCCATTCTTAGCATTTATGTCTACATTTGTATATGTATCTATCTCGATTCGTTTTGGCTGTTACAAACAACCGTTATGCGAACAATGTTATAACAACCTTCTGCGCAAGTGCGCTCGGGTATAAAAATCAGTGCCTCTGAAGGTATTCCGAGTGACAAGAAATATGTTGGTTTACTCCTTATGCACGTAGAATTTCTCTTTCAGTGTGATTTTCTTAGTTGAAATTTCAAAAATAGTCGTTATTTGCGGTCCCGGTTTTTTTATAAGAAATTTTTATACCCGAGCGGACTTGTTCACAAGGGTATTATAACTTTGTTCGCGTAACGGTTGTTCATAACAGCCAAAACGAATCGAGATAGATATATACAAATGTATACATAAATGATCAGAATGAAAAATGGGCGAAATCAGACCGTGACCACGCCCACTTCCCATATAACGGTAGTTTTTAGAAATACGAAAACTGCGATATTCTAGTAACTACTGAAAATTGATATAAACAATGATTTTTAGACGTAAAATAAGAATATTATAAATTTTTGGAAAATGGGCGTAGCCACGCCCACTTATGATTACATGTATATAACTTTTGAACCGTTACACCAATTTCTTCAAAACTTTGCACAGTTGTTAGCCTTGGTACAACATACCAAACGGCTGAAAATTTTTAAAATCGGACAATAACCACGCTCACATCCCATATAATGGTAATTTAGAGAAGTACGAAATCTTCGATAAATCAGTAAATACAGAAGGCAATTTATTCCAAATTTATGTTTGCAATAACTCTTTAGGACAAAATACGTCTATAATAAAATGTTGGAAAATGGTCATGGCACCGCCCACTTATGACCACACATGTGTAACCGGTAACCGTTCCATAAATTTTTACTAAACTCGATATGATTACACTGTGGAACAAATTCAGGTTAGCAAAAGTTAGGTCGATTCTGAGAGTGAGGGGTGAAAATAGATACTAAATTAGAAGACCCGTATCGACCTTCGAACTTTGCAGTCAAATGCCGATTTTCAGCATATTGTTTATATGGTTTTTTGGCTATAACTCGTCGACTAATTGATATTTTTTCAATCTGTTAAAGCCAAATTATTGCTAGAGACCTGTGCAACAATTAAAATGAAAAAAAAAATTGATTTAGAAAATTTTTGTAGTGCTTAGGAAGCAAAATGTTGGAAATTTTTTTTTCATGCTTTTTGATCATATTTTTCACAAAACTAAGTCTTTTTTGCTTTCTGTTTGATCTATAATATGTTTCTCAGTTTCTTCAATAAATTTCATTTGAAAAGAAAACAATCATAATACAAAACTTGCGTTTTCCAGCTTAATATTAATTTACTTCTCATTTCTTATGTACCAATTTTTTCAGTGTTGGTTTTGAAGAAACATTGAAAAAGAAATTATAAAAATATGGAAAAAATATAATTTCAAAATGTTAGTTATGAAAAGTTTTAGGTAAAAAAATTAAATTAATTAATTTTTAATATTTTTATTGAGCTTTGTACGACGATTGTTTATTAGGAAAAATTGAAAAAGCAACAAAGTCTAAGCGGTAAATTAATGATTTGGCCAGTTGCCGCTTAGCAGGAGGCTGAAAAGTTATAGCACTATTTCGGAGATCACCACATCTCCTCATCAGACTTCTTTTTTCTAGACTTCAGCAGGGATCGAACCTGCGAATTCGATGTTCAAAGTCAGAAGCGTTAACCACTGAGCTATGTACATCCCGTAAACTCTTGTTGCTAATTCATTTTCCTTATTCAACCAACTACTATCAAGTGCAGCTGATTTGCCGCTATTTAAACTCGACAGCGTGGTTGTTGTTGTCAATTCTATACATCCATTTGCTTATTTGCTTTTTTGTATAGTTTCAGGCAGGCTCTTCCTAAACTATGTATTTGTCAATGTTATTGTGGCTTTTTAACATTTTATTTTTAATATTTTTATTGAGCTTTGTACCACGATTGTTTATTAGGAAAAATTGAAAAAGCAACAAAGTCTAAGCGGTAAATTAATGATTTGGCCAGTTGCCGCTTAGCAGGAGGCTGATCAGACTTCTTTTT
>NW_016157239.1:108155-119228 GCF_001687245.7 Rhagoletis zephyria
AGTGTTGGTTTTGAAGAAACATTGAAAAAGAAATTATAAAAATATGGAAAAAATATAATTTCAAAATGTTAGTTATGAAAAGTTTTAGGTAAAAAAATTAAATTAATTAATTTTTAATATTTTTATTGAGCTTTGTACGACGATTGTTTATTAGGAAAAATTGAAAAAGCAACAAAGTCTAAGCGGTAAATTAATGATTTGGCCAGTTGCCGCTTAGCAGGAGGCTGAAAAGTTATAGCACTATTTCGGAGATCACCACATCTCCTCATCAGACTTCTTTTTTCTAGACTTCAGCAGGGATCGAACCTGCGAATTCGATGTTTAAAGTCAGAAGCGTTAACCACTGAGCTATGTACATCCCGTAAACTCTTGTTGCTAATTCATTTTCCTTATTCAACCAACTACTATCAAGTGCAGCTGATTTGCCGCTATTTAAACTCGACAGCGTGGTTGTTGTTGTCAATTCTATACATCCATTTGCTTATTTTCTTTTTTGTATAGTTTCAGGCAGGCTCTTCCTAAACTATGTATTTGTCAATGTTATTGTGGCTTCTTAACATTTTATTTTTAATATTTTTATTGAGCTTTGTACCACGATTGTTTATTAGGAAAAATTGAAAAAGCAACAAAGTCTAAGCGGTAAATTAATGATTTGGCCAGTTGCCGTTTAGCAGGCGGCTGTGGCTCAACATCACTGCTCTCTCTAATATCTTGGTCATCGTCATCATCATCAGAAAGGTCGATAATTTCGTCCAACAGATATTCTGCAATTTCATCTTTGTCTTCCCCTTCTTCCTCTTTTTCCTCGTTTAACTCTTCTTCAAAGGTGTTTTTATACCACCAACAAATTTCAGCGAGTATTGCATCTGGAGATTTCTTTCCTCTGTACCTGAAACGAAAATAGTTTTCAATCGTTAACATGTTTAAATTGTGCACTCTGACAAAGATATTAGAAAGATCTAGGAATTCAAAATATGCACACTCTATAGTTACCTTATTTCAAATGGAAGCGCAGTTTGGTGATAACTTTCGCCTTGCTCATCAGATTCAGTTGGCAACGAGTTGATCAAGATGCTGATGCAAGAGATGAATTTTGTACGACATATTAACCCCAATTTCATCGAAAGCTGCCAACATGTTTGCAACAGATTGCCTGTAGTTGTCTTTGCGTTATTTACCCAAAAGTCCTTTAATGACTGCTTTCAATGCGAGCCATGCATTTAATTCTCGGTCAGAACTTGGTCAAATGCAACCAATCAAAAATGGCCTAAAGACAATAGGCTACACGAAAGTCTTGTTCCTGAAATGAAAATTTTGTTGCCGTTGCTCCACATTAAACTTGGCATTGCTAAAAATTTTTTGAAATGTATCGCAAAAAGACCAGCAGTATTCAACCGCTTAAAAGACATTTTCCCAAGACTAAGTAACGCCAAAATTCAGGAAGGGGTTGTTAATGGTCCCGACCAGCGTTGCCAGGTTGACGTTTTTAACGTCATTAGGACGTTTTTTGTACCCGGTTGACGTTTGGACGTTTTTTGTGTAAAAAATTACGTTTTTTAACTTCCCAGTACTTTTTCTTTATTACTAAATCTTATCAGTAGAACTGATTTTGAATTATTTTCCTAATAAATCGTTACAATCTTTCGGTTTTGCTGCAGCTGCTTCAAAAGATTTTTTCTGGATTTTTGGACTAAGGATCCCGTGTTCAAAGGCTGGTTGTGTAAATACTTGAGGTTACGAGGCTTGCTGTAATGTTTGCAATTGCACATTAAAAGCCAATTCAGGAAAAGCCGATCTATTGCAGCAGGCACGCTCGCAAAAGCATCAAAAAAGCTGTGCAGCACAAAATGTCAGAAAAAGTAGACTTCATTGAAAATGTAATGAACACAAAAAAGACTGAAATATTAGGTCCATTCAATAACTTTTCCAGTAAGTACTTGCGGCGAGAGCGTAAAAGAAAAATAGAGAGTAAAATTTAGAGCAAGAGAAAATTTTCAGAAAAAGTTATTGAACGCAAAACTAGTAAAAACTTGCAGCTGAAGCTTTTTTGACACTTTCTGACGGTTAAGTTTTAGCGCGCAATTTTCTTTTTAATTGGGAATAGTTCCCATCGTAATAAAAATAAAAAAATATACAATAGATTTAAATTTTTCATCCATATTTTCATTTCACTAATTAAGTTTCATCAAATCATCCTCTTAAACAGTTTGTTTACATTTGAATTTGAAACATAACCTTACTTTTTGACTCCTGCCAATTCCTGCTAGTAAAATTTTTACTTGCAAGATTTGCAGCTCTCTCGGGTTGTTACGCTCTCGAATTCGCTCCCTCTTGCAAATATTTTGGGTTATTGAATGCATTCCCAGTAAAAACTTGCAAGTACTAGCAACAATTCGTAGCAATTTTTTGATATTGAAGGGACCTATTGCTATGCTCCTTCTTAGCAGAACGTAATTTAGCATTTTCGACAACCCAGCCCCTAACCAAACGTCTACAAGAAAAAAAAAAAAAATTATTAAAAATCAACGCGATTGTTTAGCCCCTTTAAACTTGCACATTATCTAATGGGCTATCAAACTGTATACTCAAAAAAAGATTTAAAACTCTGAATAAAAGTTGAGAATCTAGCTGAAAATTTGCAGATTGTTTATAATTTTTGCAAATTTTTTGTGGATTTATATTTTGTTTGTTAATGAGCTTGGAAAAATAATAAACGAAAGAGAAACAGCCAAAATCGGTCAAAATATTGATGACTTAATCAGCTGTTCACAAGTTTATGTATAAAACTATTTTTATATTAACAACCAGTTTACAATGAATTTTAAATGTGATCTGTCGAAATGACATTTTAATATACATTACGTACATATCGAGTCCTAACCGCCAAAAAAACGTAAGCGTACCTTTGTATACAATAAAAGTTTAATAAGAACAATTTTTTGTACATTTAATTGAAAAAGACGTTTTCGGGTAGGAAATGACGTTTTTTCAGACCAAGAGGGACGTTTTCTCATGCCGAAGACCTGGCAACACTGGTCCCGACATACGGAAACTAATGAGTCGTCAAGATTTTGACCAAGTTCTGACAGACCGAGAATTAAATGCATGGCTCGCATTGAAAGCAGTCATTAAAGGACTTTTCGGTAAAGAACGCAAAGACAACTACAGGCAATCTGTTGCAAACATGTTGGCAGCTTTCGATGAAATTGGGGTTAATATGTCGTACAAAATTCATCTCTTGCATCAGCATCTTGATCAACTCGCTCAACAGTTGCCAACTGAATCTGATGAGCAAGGCGAACGATATCATCAAACTGCGCTTCCATTTGAAGTAAGGTAACTATAGAGTATGCATATTTTGAATTCCTAGATTTTTCTAATATCTTTGTCAGAGTGCACAATTTAAACATGTTAACGATTGAAAACTATTTTCGTTTCAGGTACAGAGGAAAGAAATCTCCAGATGCAATACTCGCTGAAATTTGTTGGTGGTATAAAAACACCTTTGAAGAAGAGTTAGACGAGGAAAAAGAGGAAGAAGGGGAAGACAAAGATGAAATTCCAGAATATCTGTTGGACGAAATTATCGACCTTTCTGATGATGATGACGATGACCAAGATATTAGAGAGAGCAGTGATGTTGAGCCACAGCCGCCTGCTAAACGGCAACTGGCCAAATCATTAATTTAATTTATTTAATTTTTTTACTAAAACTTTTCATAACTAACATTTCAAAATTATATTTGTTTCCATATTTTTATAATTTCTTTTTCAATGTTTCCTCAAAACCAACACTGAAAAAATTGGTACATAAGAAATGAGAAGTAAATTAATATTAAGCTGGAAAACGCAAGTTTTGTATTATGATTGTTTTCTTTTCAAATGAAATTTATTGAAGAAACTGAGAAGCATATTAGAGATGAAACAGAAAGCAAAAAAGACTTAGTTTTGTGGAAAATATGTTCAAAAAGCATGAAAAAAATGTTCAACATTTTGCTTCATAAGCACTACAAACATTTTCTAAACCAATTATTTTTTTTAATTTTAATTGTTGCACAGGGCTCTAGCAATAACTTGGCTTTAACAGATTAAAAAAATATCAATTAGTCGACGAGTTATAGCCAAAAAACCATATAAACAATATGCTGAAAATCGGGATTTGACTGAAAAGTTCGAAGGTCGATTAAAAAAAGAATTCGAACTAACATAAACAAACGCCGCGATAAGGGCCTTCTAATTTAGCCTCTATTTTCACCCTTCACTCTCAGAATCGACCTAACTTTTGCTAACCTGAATTTGTTCCACAGTGTTATTCTACTCGCCATATAAAAGGAAATTGTTGAACATTTCTGAAATCGGACGCCCAATTTTCAAATAACGGTTCATTTCAGAATGGCTTTAAACTTCGATATTTCGAAAGTTAAGGACGCTAGTTTACTCCTTATTGATACTCACAACAAAAGCTTAACCTTTTTTCAAACACCTTAAGGTCTGTGAAACCGTGTGATAATAAATATGTTTATTACTCGAAAACAATTAACGGAAACTGTCTCATTCTTTCAGTAGCTTAATGGTTTGTTATTACGCAAAATTTAGTCAAGTGCGACCTGGGTAAGTGGACATTCAGCGCTGTATTCACACATATGTAAATCACATATGTGAAGGAAGGTCAAAAATAAATAATATTATTATGGAATTTTAGGAAAGGGAAAATCTAACTGAACATACTATCGAACTGCCTACCATGTGACGGTAGTTTCAGAAAGGTGAAAAACTATATTTAGTACGTGCATCGGGTATTTAATTTTCTGCTTCGCCCGAACTTTGACTTTTTTATTTGTTTGTTTTGTTTTCGTAATCAACTCCTTTTTTGCTTATTCAATAACAGAGCTAGTTTCACCTACATTCATTACTGTACGCTAATGTTTTCAGGGCAAAGAATCATAAAATTAGGAGCGTTTTCTAGACTGGCTGTTAAAGATAACCGGCGCTTTACCTGCCTGACAAATTTGTCGCTCACATGCTTATAACAGGCATTCGATACAAAAGTCGAGAAAACGGCCCTTACTGCGCATTTATCAACGTCCCCTCCATACTTGCATCCCTGTAAACAAATCGAATTGCTCCTCATTCTCTCTCTCTACGAGTAACGACGACCACATGCGGCAGTGAGTTTTCATTAACAGGTTGTGTCAGCTGGCACGATCTCTGATTTTACGTCGGTGGGTAAACGCAGTCTAACCTAGTGACTGTAACGTCTATACTGAATACGTCATGAAACGTCTGTATTGAATATTCATCCACTAACGCTTCCACTCGATGAGTTAGGTTGTGTAAGCGTCGCATTAAATCGACTTTGGTGAAGCAATCGGATCGTGAATACTTTGCATTATATCGACCCTGGCACCTTCTCGGGGGTTCGCTGACACTTAAGCCAAAGAACATAGAAATTTAAAAAATGGTTAGTAGTAGATTACGTTTCTATGTAC
This sequence comes from Rhagoletis zephyria, assembly GCF_001687245.7. NCBI lineage: Eukaryota > Metazoa > Arthropoda > Insecta > Diptera > Tephritidae > Rhagoletis > Rhagoletis zephyria. The sequence continues at coordinate 113,645 of NW_016157239.1, forward strand.
TTTGTCTTAAGCAGCCATAAAACCCAGGGTGATTTATATGAGGAATCTATATATAAATACGCCGCAATTCCTTTTATGAAGGCACCGTTCGCTCGATTTCAATGAAACATACACCGATTTAAGGAATAACTTCGTCTAATCCAGAAATGTTAATCCCGATATATAAGGGGCGTGGCGTCTGAAATATAGACTAAAATGTGAAAACCACGATATCTCAAAACTAATTATGCTGGGGAACTGAAACTTAGCACAGACGCATAGATTGTAAATATCCTACTTACGGCGAAAGGAGGTAGATTTTGGAAAAGGGGCGTGGCACCTCCCACACAAACTGAAATTATCCTATCGCTTTTCCCTGGAACCGCTTATGCTAACGTCCCGAAATTTGACACAGCCACATATGCCATCAATAATGTACTTACGGCGAAACGTGGTGAATAAAGGAAAAGGGGACGTGGCACCGCCCCTAAAAACTGAAATTCTCATATCGTTTATCTCTGGAACCGCTTATACTAACGTCCTGAAATTCGACACAGCCTCATATGCTATCAATGCCGTACTTACGGCGAAAAGTGGTAGATTTTGGAAAAGGGGGCGTGGCACCTCGCATACTAACTGAAATTCTCATATAGCTTTTCTCTGGAACCGCTTATGCCAACGTCCTGAAATTTTACACAGCAACATATGCTATCAATGCCGTACTTACGGCGAAAAGTGGTAGATTTTGGAAAAGGGGGCGTGGCACCTCGCATACTAACTGAAATTCTCATATAGCTTTTCTCTGGAACCGCTTATGCCAACGTCCTGAAATTTTACACAGCAACATATGCTATCAATGCCGTACTTACGGCGAAAAGTGGTAGATTTTGGAAAAGGGGGCGTGGCACCTCGCATACTAACTGAAATTCTCATATAGCTTTTCTCTGGAACCGCTTATGCCAACGTCCTGAAATTTTACACAGCAACATATGCTATCAATGCCGTACTAACGGCGAAAAGTGGTGAATAATGGAAAAGGGGGCATGGCATCGCCCATACAAACTGAAATTCTCATATCGCTTATCTCTGGAACTGCTTATGCTGACATCCTGAGATTTGACACAGCCACATATGCTATCAATGCCGTACTAACGGCGAAAAGTGGTGAATAATGGAAAAGGGGGCATGGCATCGCCCATACAAACTGAAATTCTCATATCGCTTATCTCTGGAACTGCTTATGCTGACATCCTGAGATTTGACACAGCCACATATGCTATCAATGCCGTACTTACGGCGAAAAGTGGTAGATTTTGGAAAAGCTGGCGTGGCACCTCCCATACAAAGGCCGGTCCACATAGAACTTTCGCGTTGGCTTTGGCGTTGGCGTTGGTTTGACAGAACGCACGTTAAAAGTATGCTTGCTACAATGAGCGCTTGGGAGGGAATGCGTGGGCCACTAAATTAACATAGTAACGACAGATAAATTATTATTTCATATCAATAATTGCATTAAAAATGATATATCTTGCCCGCACTTGATTAAAAAGGAAAAATATTTCACATAATTTCATTTATTTGCAACAGCTGACGAGCGACGCACGCGAAAAAGTTGAGAGTTGGCCATCTTTTTGCTTTGTGTTAGCGTAAGCGTTCCCGAATTTTGGCTATGTAGACGGCTGCATTTGAATGTGTCATGTATTCATAGTCAGCTGTTGAAGCGGCGCCAAAGCCAACGCAACGCCAAAGTTCTATGTGGACGGGCCTTAATGCTAACGTCCTGAAATTTGATACGGTTAATGCTATCAATAGTGTACTTACGGCGAAAATTGGTTATTTTGAAAAGGGGGCGTGGCACTTCCCATACAAACTGACATTCGCATATTGTTTTCCTCTGGAACCGCCTATGCTAATGCCTTGAAATTTGACACAGCTATTAACGCTATCAATAACGTGCTTAAGGCGAAAAGCGGTAGATATTTGAAAAGGGGGCGAGGCACCTTCCATACAAGCTGAACTTCGCATTTTGCTTATCTGTGTAACCGCTTATGCTAACGTTCTGAAATTTGACACAGCTGCATATGTTATCATTACCGAACTTATGGCGAAAAGTGGTGCGTATTCGAAAGGGGGATGAGACACCTCGCATACAGAATGCAATTTCCATATCGCTTATATAAGTAGTCCACTTGCAAACAGCGTTATGTGATTTTATAATAGAAAGCCATAAATTTGAAAACACGACTACGACAACAAGTAACATTTAAATTGATTCTTTTTTATTATTACCTGGAAATTTGTATAAATAAGAGCCTTATAAAATTATAACGTAACATAACATGACATAAGATAACATTAACATTCTATTCGTCCTAAAGCAGTTTTCTAAGTTCATCAGAAGATGGATACTGTTGAAAGTTTATAAATAAGTATGATAGCGACTTCTGGAAGAAGAGTTAACATTGGATGCTATTTTTTTAGAATATTAAAATATTTCGTACTGTGTTGTTAGTGGACATGAAATTACTTTAAATACTGGTACGTAATCCACCAAATACTAAAAATCGAAGAAATTTTACATAGCGCACTGTGCAAGTGGACTACTTATATCTGGAACCACTTATGATAGATAAGGTAATGGAATTTGATACACCTACATCTATACACATTTAAAATTGCAAAAATCATTCAATTGGGAACCATTTTCTACCAGATCCCAAAATCGCATTGAATGATTATTGTTTTGTGTATGCTTTTGAAAGGATCAGTGTTTGTGTTTGTCTTACGTTAGGTTGCGCAGGGATTGAGAGTAGAGATGAATTCGGTAGCCCAATCATGTTATGCAAAAATATTGCAGATGTTGGCAATTTAGTTTTAACGTTCCAAGGGGCTTTTAGACCAATATAATCGAAAAAAGTATTTACAGTCTGGATTGGTATTTGTTTAACATAATAGTCCATGAGGAACCGTCACCTGATCTCATCTATACATACAAATACATACATATGCATATTTTATGTAAATGAAAATGGAGGTTCCTTTCTCGGTATAATTTCGAAAGCTACTAAGAAATTTGGTTTTAAGTTTTCCTATAAATTCGCTATAAATTTTTGGTGGTGGACTTCAAAATCGTCGATAGCATAAAAGGGTCAATACTGGTGATAAGACTATGTTCAAACAGGCCAATTATCTGAGGCAGTTAAGCTTTAAATTGTGGAATTGAGTTTGGTGTTCACACATTCGTCAGCTGAGCAATTAGCGATACGAAATCAGCTGCTGGGATACCTACAGTGATGGAAAAATTGGTACAATCTTACCTTTATTTAGTTTGAAAGTGCATTCGGTACAAACACACAATTTTAGGTACATTTGGAACGTAGCCAAATAACTTCTCAGGAAATCAGTTCTTATTTTTGTTGACATTTCCATACATTTTCTTTTGCGGGCAACTGGTCCAATACCTTCCCTTCTTTGTGGAGGGGCAAACTAAGGCATCTAGTACCGGGATTCGGGATCCCGAATCCCGGGAGTCCCGAGACCTTTTTGAAGTTCCGAAATCCCGGGATTAAGCCCTCGGGATCCCGGGATCCCGAGGGCTTAATCCCGGGATTTCGGAACTTCAAAAAGGTCTCGGGACTCCCGGGATTCGGGATCCCGAATCCCGGGAGTCCCGAGACCTTTTTGAAGTTCCGAAATCCCGGGATTAAGCCCTCGGGATCCCGGGATCCCGAGATATAATTTAATTTACTACCAAATTAAAATAAAACGACATTCAGACACTGTAATGGCATAAAAGAATTATAAAATGCAACCCTACAAATAATCAAATAATATATTACAATTCTAATACTACTATTATTCTGTGTTATAATATATATCGGCCGCTGTGGTGTAGTGGTAAGCAGTGCGCGCTTTCACTCATCAGCACCTGGGTTCAAACCCTGGTCAAAGCAACATCGCAAAAAATATAGAAAAAGGTTTTTTCTTAACAGCGGTCGTCCCTCGACAGGCAATGGCACAACCTCCGAGTGTATTTCTGCCATGAAAAACAGCTTCTCATGAAAATACAATCGCCGTTCGGAGTCGGCGTAAAACGGTAGGTCCCTCCGCTTTGTGTGACAACATCAAGGCGCACGCCACAAGTCGGAGGAGAAGCTCGGCCAAACACTAACATATGTGTAGGCGCCAATCTATTATTAATATTACATATGAGGCATTTTTTTTCATACCGGACACCAAATTTGGTGTCACAATTTCGATTGGCTTCATATTTTTCCTTTTATCTTCGGATATACATACATATGATCTGTCAAATTTTGGATTTTTTACTGATTTAACTGATTTAAACTGATATAAAATAAAGATATTTATATTTATTTTCTTAAAAACACAAATTTATTTTTATTTCTAGTATTCGCACTAAAGAAAGACTGCAAAACTAGTTTGTTGGCATATTTTAATGAATGGTAATTATATCCCGAAATATCCCGGGATCCCGAGATTACTAATTTAAGATCCCGAAATCCCGGAATTCACAAAATGGTCCGGGATTGGATGCCATAGGGCAAACAAATGATACAAAAAGGTCGTCAAAGTAACGCAACTGTAGTTGATTTCGCCAGATAGACGAAAAATATTTATTTTTAAACGTCAGATCGGAGAACTGGGAGGAAAGTGATTAACCTTTCCTACAACATAGTTTTGTCTCGCGCTGCTCGAAGAGATTTTTTTCATAGCCAAAATTTTTTTAATGTAAGTACAGAAGTCGATGTGGTATCGATGGGAATTGTTATCCTCATATCTTCTTTATTTAGAAATACATATTTACTTTTTAGGTACATCTATCTACTTTATGATAAAGCTTTCCGTAAATTCGGTACAATTTTATAATTAAACTAGCTGTACCCTGCCACGCTTTGCTGTGGCATATTCCTGTTACATGGATTATAAATTATTAACGAAACAAAGCATACGTTTCATATGAGTTTGATTTTGTAATAAGTACTTGTGTGCACACAATATTTGTCGTGTTTCCATTCTCTGCATTAATATAAAGGATATCTGGCGCCGACACGGGAACACGCAACATCTAAGAACCAATCCGCATCTCAATCTAAACCACAGTTTTCCAAAGGATAACCATGAGCATTATTGATTGTGATTCCGAATCCGAATCGAATTGGGAATTGCAGANCTGCATTAATATAAAGGATATCTGGCGCCGACACGGGAACACGCAACATCTAAGAACCAATCCGCATCTCAATCTAAACCACACTTTTCCAAAGGATAACCTTGAGCATTATTGATTGTGATTCCGAATGCGAATCGAATTGGGAATTGCAGTCTTTTAAATCGAAATGGTCTATCGGTCGGAATCATGGGAATTCTTCTCCTTTGAAAGGCCACGTAAAAATCTTTACTTACACTACGTTCTTCATAAATTTCTTAACTGCGTGTCGAGTACTGTTGCGGAGTTTTGGCTGATTAATATTTCGCAACGTGATAATTGGCACACCTATTTTCAATTTAGTATGTGGGGTCATCCCCGGAAGATCAATCGAGTTCAAAATTTCGTTGGATAATTAACTGATTCGTCTTCTTC
>NW_016157239.1:122607-125757 GCF_001687245.7 Rhagoletis zephyria
ACTCTTTAATTTGATACCCACATTGCAATATTTCATTTACTTAATCAACTTAACTGAGTTAAAATTTTACATTAGGTGGCAACCCTCCTCAAAAATATTTCCGTCAGTCATCTTTCTTAAACCTCTTTAATTTGATACCCACATTGTAATAATTCATTTATTTTATCAATATAATTGGGTTTCAAAATTTTCAAATAGGTGGCAACCCTCCAATTTTTTGCGATACCATTGGTTCTGGTATTATACCGAACAATACAAAAAAAAAATTTTTCAAATCGGTTGAGCCGTTCTCGAGTTTTGACGACCGTGACATACGAACACAACATTTTTATTAATATAGATTTTGAATTTTTGTATGATAAATTGGGTAACAATTAAGGCTTAAATTGGTGAAAAGGTTCATAATTTCCAATAAGGTGCCTGTTTGAACTTAGTCTAAGCCAAATTTAAAAGTGTATGAAAAATGTCGAATTTCGACAACTGGGCGCTACTAGTAATAATAATAATATGTAATAGATTCGAGATTACACATATGTTAGAGTTTGGACGAGCTTCTCCTCCGATTTGTGGTTAGCGCTTGATGTTGTCACACAAAGGGGAGGTACCTATAGTTTTACGCCGACTCCGAACGGCGATTCTATTTTTATGAGAAGCTGTTTTTCATGGCAGAAATACACTCGGAGGTTTGCCATTGCCTGCCGAGGGACGACCGCTGTTAAGAAAAAACCTTTTTCTAAATTTTTTTTTTGCGATGTTGCTTTGACCAGGGATTGAACACAGGCCCTGCGGAGTGGAAGCACGCACTGCTTAACACTATACCACAGCGGCCGCCATGAGTAATAACAGTGGAGAAAAAATTCCGAAGCAAAATTTGCCTTAGGCTAGACGCATAATAGAGCGGCGAGTAAAGCGTTAGTTACAAACGTACATATCGTCGTTTAAAGTACAAAACAGCGTATCAACAAAATGCAAAACCGCGTATGTGAATTATGTAAATTATCTTCTAGAGAGTAAAAACACTCAAACACTCATATTTCAAAATGGTTCTCTTTGTTATAAAGCAATCCGTACCTGGCCAGTATATTTCAGGACGAATGGATAAAGATTGAGCCAAAAGCTTGTGTGAGCAAATCCAATTTTTGGCAGCTAATGCCAAATGCCAGTTACGCGGTTTTGCAGAATAACAATGGGTTAAACGACGATATATATGTATGCTTTGCTCTTCACTATGTGCACTCCGCTTCGACGTTTTGCTCGACGCCTTTCCTTCGACTTATGATGGGCTTAATTTCGTCAGGTTAGCAATAAAAAAAAAGTGTTATAAAGTTCTTTAGACTTGGTCGTTTTTACAACCACATAGCATCTAATGATTAAATTCGCTATATTGAGATTACACGTACGAATGTATTTACTTTGGTTCGTGCGTGTCTTGCTGGCTTCGGTGAATTTTTTTGCGATATTGGCCGCCCTGGGCCCGGATATATTGGACCTTAGAACAAATCCGCCACTGTATGTATGTTGTATGTTGTATGTGTTTGTTTGTATATATCTATATCTGTGGGCTCGCTCGGATGTCCGTCAATCATGCATATGTGGCTTGTCAAACGGTTGCTAACAAATGGCGAAATCAAACACTCGGCCTCTTGACACAACGTCCATCAGTCATTTTGTTTGCTAATCATATGCTGTAAAAAAAATTTCATAGGCAGTACATATCTGTACCTATGTGTGTCGGAATTTATTTATGTGTACGAGTGGCTCCATATAAAAGCAAGCACTGTTGCTATTTTTTTATTATTAGCTCTGCCGTATTTTGTTATTGTTGTTGCCATAGCTGTTGTAATATTTTGCCGCTTAATAGACATTAGTTTTGTCCATATTTCAGACAGCATACTGACATGTTAAGCTACGTTAAGCCGCCACTTAGCACAGTTCGACAAAAAAACTATAGTTATAGGGGCATCGCGAACATACACATCTACCTAATTGCATCTATCAATATACTTATGCACATAAGTATGTCTGTTTGTATAAAAACTTAAAAATTAGCCACCATTAGGCCGCATATCAATCACAACGTCTTATTTGACAAATGATTGATGCCTTTCTGCTGATTTCGACATCCACACATACACATGTACATATGTATACAGTAAGGCGAATATTGAACATATTTTGAAAGGCACGTTGCACACACAAAACCTTTTCTGGCGTGGATCGCGTGTTTTAGGTTTATTTATTTTATTATTTCTGACTGGTGATTTGTGGTTTATAGTTATTTGCACGAAAATTCATAGACTTGGCATAAACATTTACATTTCGAAAGGAAGTACAAATGTGTGCATGTGTTTTTGTATGTATGTATGTATATTAGGGTGATCGAAAAACAGTAAAGTCGGAAATGTAATGCTCTCACCCCTCAGGATGGTTCTATATCGAAAAAAGGATACCCCTATTTTTTATTTTGAAATCAAAAAATATTTAGAGGTCGCTCAAAGCGCTCAAAGTTTTCCAGGTACTTTTATATGGGAAAAATAAATTTTTTCGTAGAAATGGTATAGAATTCTTTATAGCCAATATTTTTCGATCGGAAAACTCTGGTTCTCTTCAGGAGACTTTCAATAATAATACCCAATTGTTTATTTAACAATTGTTTAATACTAACGATTTTTTATTGGTCGCCATATTGCATTTTTCGGGGTTTTTGTGGGTTTTTGGCGGACCTATAAATAATATTNTCTCTTCAGGAGACTTTCAATAATAATACCCAATTGTTTATTTAACAATTGTTTAATACTAACGATTTTTTATTGGTCGCCATATTGCATTTTTCGGGGTTTTTGTGGGTTTTTGGCGGACCTATAAATAATATTTAGTTGCAATAAAAAAATGTTTAAATAAACAATTGGGTATTATTATTGGGAATCTCCTGCAGATAAACAGAGTTTTCTGGTAGAAAAATATTGATTTTTAACTATTCTATATCATTTCTACGAATAGTTGTTTTTTCCTCATATAAAATACATGGATAACTTTGGGCGCTTTGAGCGACATCTAAATATTTTTTGATTTCAAAATAAACAAGTAAGAAAGTCTAAGTTCGGGCGGAGCCGAACATTAAATACCCGGCGCAAATATTAAATATATGTT
>NW_016157239.1:126082-130875 GCF_001687245.7 Rhagoletis zephyria
CATTTTCAATACCATCTGTCCCACGCCCAAAAGAAGTTCACGTACCAAGCTTTGTTAAGGTATCTCAATTTTGACTCGAGTTATCGTGTGCACAGACGGACGGACGGACAGACAGTCACCGCTTAATCGATTTCTCTTTTCATTCTGATCATTTATGTATACATTTGTCTATATCTATCTCGATTCGTTTTGCCTGTTACAAACAACCGTTATGTGAACAAAGTTATAATACCCTTGTGCACAAGTGCGCTCGGGTATAAAAATGAGGGTATATTTTTTCTAGGGGGTGAGAGCATAAGAATTCCGACTTTAATTTTCCACATGCATTTTTGGACCACTCTAATGTATGTATATACATAAGCCAACGTAAAAAAAATACCGCAATGCGACCGGCATACGATTAAAATTTTTGAATTTGGTATAGTAATGATCCTCCATGAATATCCCTTCTCTAGGACAATTGTAAGAGGTCCCGCGTCGAGCATTTAGTTTTCCCATAGGAATTACACGTGAGAAAGGAGTTCTTTCTTTTAAGGTGAATATAACTTTCTAGGATCAATGAAAACGCTCCATTTAATATTATGCTTGCTCAGACTATCTCACTTCTAACGCATGCACGTGTTTGCAAAACGATGCCGAAGTGATTTTGTATGGAAATTCATTTATGCCCATATATTTGAATCAAATAAACACATATAGAAGATATCAATCAATACTTCCCATATCCCAAACTAAAGGAAAACTCTTGAATTTTTGATCAAAGGAAACAAAAATAAAAACATTCGAGCGGTTTTCGGTAATGAAAGAAATTTGCAAATTTTTTCAACAATTTTTTGCTTTAAAATGCTCAATATTTGTTGGATTTATATAAAGTTTTTACACAATAATATTTCTACTACTCCAAAGAACCTATATCCCGAAAATGAAAGTTATATCTGCCAACCATAAGTTGCTAGAGCACTTTAAAGGCTCAAAATTGGCCCCAAAATAAGGCAATGCTTACCGTTGTTTTTACGACAGAAACCGAATTGGTTACTTACAGAAATGAATCTGTCGATAGGTTTGGAATTTTATCGTTGAAACGCCATACTTTTCTTTGAAATCGCTTCGCTAGTTCTCGTGCAATAAGCCTTTTCGTGAAGCTCTAAAAATTACAACTACAACATTTCAGCATAGCCTCCATACCGTAAGGTAAGACGTATGCTACGTCAAAAAAAATACTTACAGGCTAACCTCGAATTTGACTTGCATGCGTTTGCATTTGATTTCATTGAGCGAAACGTCAAATCAAATTGTCACGCAGAACAAAAATTGGAAATTGAGTTAGCTTCATACGCACGCCGTTCAATTTCGGTTGATCTCATACAAGTTGCATGTGCATGAGAAATTTTTGACAATAAATTGGCGGCGTGCGTGAATATTAGGTTAGCCTGTTAGGGATGGAAATAATCTGAGCCTACTTACATGGCTTGTAATTAATGTATTCGTACAGTTTCGAGCGTTTTAATTGGTCTTAGAAAATTATATAGACCTCAAAAGGAAATAACTAATTTTCTTACTAATTTAAACCTTTTTTGTTTTTTATTTTTTTCATAGCATTCAAAAATAAAATAAAGGGTAAATAAAATAAGTTTCTAAATATTAAATAAAAAAAAAGTCTTAAAAAAATAAAAACTAACAAAAAAAACAAGAAAATTTAATTAAAAAAGAAAAAATTTATTGAAAAAAGAAAATTCAATTATTTAGGTTTCCAAAATTTCTTTTTCTTCCTAATTGCAATTACTTTGCACAACAAGCGTTTGTCAGTTGTTCATCCCAATTGCGGACAGGTCTTTCGTTGTCCATCCATGGCACATTAGGTCAGATTACCTTTTCTGTGGGAAAGTAAAAGTAGCTAAAATACTGCCTTATTTTAATGCAATAGGATTGCAAACGTTAAAAAAAGTGTAATGTCAGTTAATAACATGTTAAAACATGACTTAACTGTTGTAAAACAGACTTTTTTGCATTCAACTGATGAGTATATGTCTTTAGTTCTCGAAAACATTGTCCAATTAGCTTGGTTTTCAGGTAAGTTTATATTCTTTCCATACCCTCCCCCTTAAAATGAGCTAAATAATAAAGTAAGTATGTATGTTCATATGCAAGTAAATGGCTTCTTATAGCGATTAATTAGGGCATTATCGAAATTCCTCAATTAAAAAAAAAACAAGTAAGAAAGTCTAAGTTCGGGCGGAGCCGAACATTAAATACCCGGCGCAGGTACTAAGTATATGATTTCACCTTTCCAAAACCTACCGCTAGATGACAAGCCGGTGTGTATAAATTTTGAGTAAATTAGCGTCCTTAAAATTCGAAATATTGAAGTTTCAAGCATTTCTGAAATTTGGTGTTATATGAAAAGTAGTCGTAATTTTAATCTGATTCCAATAATTTTCGACGTTTTGCTTCTATGTGACAAGCACAATAATCATACCGAGTTTGGTACAAATTGATAGAACGGTTACCGAGATACATATATGTGATCATAAGTGGGCAGGGCCACGCCCATTTTCCAAAATTTTGTCATAAGCGTATTTCTTGGTAAAGAATTGTTGCAATCATCAATTTTGAGTAAATTAGCTTTAATATTTATTGATTTATCGAAGATTTCGTATTTCTCCAAATTACCGTTATATGGGAGGTAGACGTGGTTATTGTCCGAAGAAATTGGTGCAGCGGTTACCAAGATATACACATGTATCCATAAGTGGGCGTGGCTACGCCCATTTTCCAAAAATTTATAATATTCTTATTTTTCGTCTGAAAATTATTGTAAATATCCATTTTGAGTGAATACTCTTCAGTAGTTACTAAAATATCGCAGTTTTCGTATTTCTGAAAATTACCGTTATATGGGAGGTAGGCGTGGTTATTGTCCGGTTTTACCCATTTTCAATACCATCCGTCTTACACGCGAAAGAAGTGCACATACCAAGTTTCGTTAAGATATCTCAATTTTTACTCGAGTTATCGTGTGCACAGACGGACGGACGGACGGACGGACGGACAGACAGTCACCGCTTAATCGATTTCTCTGTTCATTCTGATCATTTATGTATACATTTGTCTATATCTATCGCGATTCGTTTTGCCTGTTACAAACAACCGTTATGTGAACAAAGTTGTAACACCCTTGTGCACAAGTGCGCTCGGGTATAAAAAATCATTTACTACTTGCCTTGCAGATATACCTTGAGGCAAGATTCCTAAAGCAGTTATACTTCATATAACGCTTCATTTTCACTTGAGGTTTCCGTATCCCCCAATTCTACACCGATGTACAAAACTCTACTCACCTTGGGCAAACAATTGTAGTCCGTAGATTCTCTCAAGGATTTGCCTTTTCGCGAAATTTGTTCATCAATTGTCTTTTCGCATCGGCGCGAGTTGCTTTTTGACATAATAATGATAACGCTACTGGAAATGGAATGTAATCCAAATTGAGGCTGCTATTTTTATTTTTTTTTGCTATCACATACTCCCATTTTCACAATTTATCAACATTAAAAAGGACTATATACCACAGTGATGAAATTGATGTTACAATTGTACTTTTTTGGTACATTTTGAATTCCAAAAGTACATGGGTACTACATCGACATTTTTGATACAAGTTTGTCAAAACACGGCGCTACGCCAAATTTTCTCGCAATACCATTATGTAGACATGGAAATTGGAATTTCTGTGGATGAAAATATTATCATCTTTTTCTACCTCATAGAAGTAAATACGTGGTGGTTCTTAAAAACGAAAGACTTGCTAAAATCAACGAACAGTTGCAAAATTTTTTTTTGTGAAACTTCGATTGCGTTAAATGTAACTGTTTTTTGTAAAGTTTTTTTGTTACATGCACTTAATAAACATACTTGTACGCTTTTTTTGATTAACTTGATATATTTATTTGTATTGGAAACTTAGAGTACAACTCCACGAAATATACGTATGTTATATGATGAGAGGAGGGGGGAAGACATGGGAAAGTTGGAAAGGGTGAGAGGGAAGGAACAGAACGATGACATATATGGCGTCTTGTAGGAAAAACGCTCGGTGCTCGCCACGAAGCTCCTCAAGCGAATGATATCCAGAAGAAATGCGATCCGAGGTTCTTGAATCTTAGCTTTGCAAAGGCAGGACTCCAGAGCATCAGGTGTTGAGATAATTCCATACCACTATTCACCATGCAGCTGGTGCAGTAAGGGTCATCGATGATATTCAGCCTTACTGCATGCTTACCTATAACGCAATGACCAGTTGGAAGGCTCACAAGAAGTGAGAAGTGTAACTTGCTTAGTCTCACGAGCTCCCTGGACCGCCTCTGGTCTACACGTGGTCAGAAGGACTTAGCCACCTTGCATCCAAAAGGTCTTTGCCCATCGCACGCTGAGCTGATTAAACGCCTTTCTGTCCAGAAGGAGACCGCATGAGATCAGCGGAGCACCCAGACCTTGAGTAATTTCTCAAGGGTTCCCTGTATCGCCAGCTCATCGGCTACACAGTTACCCATGATTTCGCTATGACCCGGAACCCAAGTGAGCTTAATAGCGTAGTTATCCGATGCGGTCGATAAGGAAGTACAACCAGTCCTCACCATTTTCTAACGAACCAGCAAGGATCTAAGAGCTGCTTGGCTGTCGAAATAGATATTCGCCTACATAAAATTGGTTACACTAGAGAGCAAACAATCCGAAGCCTCCTGTATTACGGCTACCTCTGCTTGGAAAACGCTACAGTGATCCGGTTGCCTGAATTT
>NW_016157239.1:130900-228393 GCF_001687245.7 Rhagoletis zephyria
GCGAAATAAAGTCAACAAAAATTTGGCCTTTTCAAAAGCGAAATAAAGTCAACAAAAATTTGGAAATAAAGTCAACAATGCTTAAAGTATGTCGATTCATAGAAAAAAATGTTGTTCTTACAATAAACATTGCCCCGTAAGTGTTGTTTTTTAATAGATGAAAAAGGCTTTTGCCAAATCCTCAGTGTTGTGATATTAATCCACACACAATCATGAACTACCACCAATTGATTCTATTAAAAAAAATTTAAATTACGAATATGTAAAAACACGATGCGAAAAACTAAACGCCTGCGCACAGCTGGAATAAGAGAAATATTTGAAGAAAGAGTGTAGAAACGATCCATAACTTGCAAAACATGTTTCGGTTCCACACTATTAAATTGAAGAAACAGTCCATGTGCAAAAACCCCGGAGGGGAAAAGGACCAACCTTACTATAAGGAAACAATTATAGAAAAAGAATTTTCTTACACTGTATTCATGTCTCCGCCAGCAATTTGTGACGACATCATTTAAAAGCAGCTAAGGAGAATGACGACACTATTTATTAGATGGCACATTCAACGAGCCAATGTGCCAAAATGCGGGTATAAACAATTATTGATTATTTAATATCGGAACCGAGATCATATAAGTTAATTGATTGGTCTTCACACACTTTTGAAACAAAAATTATAAGCTTTTTTACTGCAGACAAGTTGTTGCCTCAAAACACAGCAGAAATCTTCCAATCAGGGCTGCCAACTCTCCTTAGTTATGAGGTGCCATATTGAGGATAAAAAAGTGCCAAAATGTGCCAAATAGAAAAATAAAAGTGCCAAAAAAGGTGTAATTCCTTTTAATCATTCACATTTAGCAATAAAATAAAGCTAAATTTTCCAAACAAAAGTGCAATGATAAAATAAGATAAACCACTTGAATAGCCTTTATAATTTAGAAAATTTTAGTTGAGAAAAAGAAGGGCACGCAAAGGATTTCACAAAAATATATTGAAGTGTTTTTTTTTTACAAAAGTGCCATTTTGGCATTTTGTGCCAAATTGAAAAATTAAGTGCCATTTGAAGTAAAATAGGAACAAATGGCACGGTTTGAGCCAAGTTGGCATCCCTGCTTCCAATAACTTACAAATATAAAAATGTGAAATATCGAGGGCTTGAATTCATTAATACCCTCTATCTGCAATTTGCACAAAAACTAATTTGTGATTTTAGAAACCATCTGGGACTTATTACCTGTCGTTATATAAGGTAACATTAATATCACTGATGACAGTTAAAGCTTAGGTGGATTTTTATATCAGAATCTCATCTTTGTGAAAGGTGTGCAGATAGAGGATATTATTGAATATAAGCCCTCAATGTTTAAAATATATAAAAATTTTATTTCAACTAAATCTACCTGCGTTACAGCACGGCGGGAGACGGCGAAGGGGGCCGGGGAAGGGGGGCCGGGGAAGGGGGAGCCGGGGGGCCGCAGCGTAGCGTGACGTGGTGTGCGCGCCGGTCGCGAGGGGTGCGCGGGGTGTGGGCGCGAGCGCGCCGCGAAGCTAAGCAAATTTAATGTTTGAAAGAGAAATAATGTCAATGGATTTTATTTCGTTTTTAAAAAGGTAATAATGTCAATTGACTTTATTTCACACCAGGGTGGGAAATAAAGTCAATTGACCTTATTTCCGTTGATCTTATTATCTGTCACCGCCTGAATTTCAGATTGATGGAGAGTTTTTTCTCTTTACACTTTTGAATAGCTTTCGGATAGCTTGAAAATCGCTGCAAACTATACTGGATATTTTCCTCTTGTGAGATAACAGATGACATTTCATGAAAATTTTGTTGCTGGACATGTTTTACTGGAGATGTTAAACGCACGTACCAATAGAGATATTTGCCTAATTTAAAAACATATGTGTTCATATGTATGTATGGTTCTTTAAATGTTGGTACTTTTTCGGCTGATTTAGTCCTTTTTTTGGCCATTTGGTACAAAATTCAAAAACCCATTTATCATCCCTGATATACCACCATTAAATGCAGCTGCTTATGTTGCACAGCGCCACTTGCGGCCGGATAAAATAGGGTAAGCAATTTTTAGCGAAAGGTAGGACAGAACTGCAACTTTTGGACTTTTTGATTTCGAAAAGAACTTCATCAGCAAGAAACGCGATGTTTTAGCGTCCTTTCCATATTGTTTTCCATAATTTTCGTTTTTCTTTGATAAATAATTGCAAAATATACGCGTTTTTTCTTTTGAGAGTTCCATGGAACTTTCGCAAATATCATCAGCACCAATGTTTTTTGCAACATGGTTGACAACCGAAGAAAGCTTTTCTTTTTACGAACATCCAAACAGCCAAACTTCAAACAACTCCCCTTTTGTAATAGCATGATAACCTAGAAAGAACAGTTTTTCTTGCAAACGGCTTAAGTAAAATAAAATCTACTCAATACATCTTAATTAATCCATTTCGTTGTCCCTTTTCTTTGCCGAAGGTTAACAAAATTGTAAAAGCTTACATGAAATCATAAATGGAAAAAAATTAGAAAATTTTTGAGGTTATGCAAATAAGTCAGTGTTTTGGCAAATGATAAAGTCACTTTTTTTAAATAGAATATAGGCACTCACTTATATTTTTGTCTTCCATTAAAAATGTTCCTATAATTATTCGAATTTTATAATAAATGCACTTGAATTTAAAGAAACAAACCGGTTCTAAAACAGCGTCTCAATAACGTTTTGAAAGTATACGTTTGTTGATTGCCGTTTAACGGTGTTCTTTATTTTACAAAAACAAAGTGAAGCTTTTGTTATTTTGGACTATTCCCTATCGAACGGCAACAAAAAATTATGTAAAACTGCGTTTACGAAATCGGACTTTCGCACAGCTAAATGAATCATTTGAGCTAATGTACATGGATGCGGAGTCCCCAAGGATCTTTTCACCGCAGCGTCGTTATCTATGCATACCAAATGTCCAAGCCACTGCAATCGTTGTTATTTTAAGCGCTTAAGTATGTCCAAGTCGTTAATAAGCTCGTACAGTTCGTCATCCCCTCTCCTTCGGTACTTGTCGCCCACGCAAACAGGGCCTTAGGTCTTGCGTAGAATAGTTCTATCGAAAGCACCCAAAGCCTTCTCGTGTTTGTTAGAAATCGTTGCTTCGGAATATAAAAGGACGGGCGTAATGAGAGATTTGTAAAGCGTAATCGAGAGAGGGCTCAGATTTTTAAAGTAGCACCTGTTGGCAAGAGTTATTCATCGCTTTATCTCCAAACTGACATTATTGGTGGTGTTTATGATGGATACTAGGTAGAAAATTCATTCACTACTTCAAAATTATGACATGTGTCCCAACACTCGAAGCCTTTTTATGTTTTGCCAGGAGGTATTTTGTCTTGTCTTCCTTGACCGCTAGACTAACCTCTTTAGCTTTTTTGTCTAAGCAGCAAAATGCTGCGCTGACATCTCTGGGATCCAGGCCAACGATATCGATATCATCGATATCACACTTGTGACGGTGTCCAGCACTAGGTCAAAAAAGTCGCACGAGAGTGAATCGCCTAATCTAAAACGTCGATTGGTCTCAAACGGCGCGGAGAGGCTGGAGCTAAAAGTTGTGCTTAACGTCACTCTACGTAGCCGTATTATTTTGTGTTTTTCTCTACAGTTTCTCGAATCGGAAGTCTTGCCGCATTTCTTGAGGCGGGTGCGGACCTTGGCTGCAACAAGGTAGTGATCCGAGTCGATGTTGGCTCCTCGAATAGAACACAATTCAAAAATGCTCGAAGCGTATCTTCCTCCTATAACAACATGATCTATTTGGTTCTTCATTCTGTGATCAGGGCCACCGAATTGGCTTTGTGGATGTTTCGAAGCTGGTGTCCGGTAATCCTAACTATCATGTTCATGCTCTCTTCGTTTAATTATTTTTTTTAATTTAATTAGGATTTTTAGTAATAACACGACTCCAGCGCCAACTGACGGGTCAAACTTTGAACTTAATCTATCCAGAGACCTACTTAAGCACACAAAAAAAATTCGTTAAAATCGATTCACTCACAAACACACATAGAGAAGAAATTTATATTCATACAAAGATAGGTAATAGTTTCAGTATGGTTGGAAGACGCCGCGCCCCATTTTTTAACATTCCAAATTTTTTCTGAGAGTATGCGATTGATTTCGTATATCTCTATACTACATACTTATATATTCGAGTATTCAACCATGAACACTTCTAGAGGTGTCCAGTATGAAAAGTTCAGTGTATTTGAGTAGAGTAGAGTACATGACTACAATGAACACATCCAGGGATATGCAGTATGAAAAACACGATTTGTATAGGAGGTGCTACGCCCTATTTTCCAATAACATGAGTTCTTTTATTAGTATGCGATTAATTTCGTATGGGAGGTGCCATGCCCCCTTTTCAAATAACATCCATTTTTCCATAAGTATGCGATTGATTTCATATATATCCCTACCAAGTTCCAGTACTCTCCATGAACACTTCCAGAGATATGCGGCATGAAATATTCGGTTTGTGTGGGAGGTGCCGCGCCCCTCTTTTTCCAATATTCTAAATTTTTTCCAAGAGTATGCGATTGATTTCATATACCTCAATACCAAGTTTCACTACTCTAACATGGGCACTTTCAGAGATATCCAATAAGAAAAATTCGGTTTGTACGGAAGGTGCCACGCCCCTGCACTTAGCGGTATAAAATATACTTTACCACCTATGTATTTTCATACCTACCAAATATACACAAAAAAAATTTATACAAATCGGTCAAGCCGTTTCGGAGGAGTTGACATGAGATTTTTTTTCGAATGGTGGTAACCTAATGCCAATTTTTTTCTGTTTTAAATTTTGAGTAAATTTCGAAGTGGAATAGCATTATTGCGGCTTAATTCAATTAAACTCGTTTTGATACTGCAATAAATTTTTATATTTAAAGATTTTTTCGAATCCTGGCAACCCTATCCAACACTTTTCTATTTTAGATTTTTCTACAAATTCTCATTGAAGTATAACTATTGCGGCTTATTTAAATTAAAATTATTGTGCTGATGTTTCAGATATCTGGCATCACCATTTTTTGAAGTTTTTTTCTACAAACCTTCTGCAGACAGAAGGAAACAAAATGGCAGAAAAACGAACCAAATCGGTTGAGCCCTTTTTGATTTATGCGATAGCACAGGAATAGCAAATAGTTTTTATTTAAAAAAAATTTATTTCGAATGGTGCAAATCCTATACAATTTTTTCTCTATATTAAATTTTTCTACACATTCTCAGTGAAGTATCAGTATTGCGCGATATTTAAATTAAAATTATTTTTCTGATGTTTCAGATATCTTGCAACAACATTTTCCCAATTTGTTCTTCACAAAAGACAGAATACATCTAAAAACTAAATGAAAATTAAATCAAACTAAATTAAATTATGGAACCCAAAACTATCTTTCTTCTAACATCCATTATATCTAAAAATTAAAAAGAAATTAAACTAGAATTAAAAAAAAAATTAATTAGAGTTCTAAAAATTTAATGAAATTTAAAATATATCTTTCTTTTCAAAACAATTGGGTGGTTCACAAGGTGTCGACGTATTGTCGTATTGTTGTATGTTGTAAAGTTTTTAACGGCTAAATAAATCTTTAGAGGACTTGAAATCACCATCAACTATTTTTTAATTGTGTGAAATTTCATAATAAAACTTTTATGTTAGCTTGCGAATTCCTTAAATATAGTTTTAGCCGTTTAAAGTTTATGACATACAACAGTTCGACAGTATACAACACCTTGTGAACTCCCTAAATAAAGTGTATAAATTAAAAGCAAATCAAAGAGGTAAAGAAAAAAATTAAGAATCAGAATGAAAATGACACAAAAAATATCTTTCTTTTAAAATAATAGTATATGTATCTACTACCTTGCTGTTGTATCTATATATGTGACCTGGTCTACGGAAAGGGGGCTTAGGTGTCAAAAAATCAATTTTCACTTTTTGGTTGATTCGGATGGAAGATGAGATGCTTTTTCACGTGGTGAAAAGCAGAAAATCCTAACTTGCTTAGAAGTGTACTAAAAATGTAGAGAAAGAAGAGTAAAAATACGACAAAATATAATTTATTGGTAATGAACAAAATACATTGAATTATAAGCTATAAAGACATGATTATACACTAGAAAAACGTATTATGGGCCAAAAATAATAATGCTGAGTAGTTTATGTATTTTTCTTTGTTGTCGTTTTCCTTGAGATCTTTTTACGTGTTGATCCTGAGGAAGATGGACCTGGTTCCTCGTCTGGTTTGAGAACATCTTCACTAGTTTTTGCCTTCCGTTTCTTCGATGGCAAATCTTTCGGCAATGGAGCCACAATATCTACTTTAGATATATCCGAAACTAAGCTGCGAAGATTGTGATAGATGTACCACTGACGTTCCAAAGATAAACCGGCTGGTTGTATAACTTTCGGCATTTCAGGATCGATAGGTTTTAACAGAAGCTTAAAGGACTGCACTTCTTCACTGTCTGCGAATTTCTTTGTTTTTACACAATCTGTAGAGATTATGAAATGATGGAATTGCGTTATTCCAACAAGTGACTTGTACAGTGGTTTAAAATAGCTGTCCCATTCATACCAGACGACTTTTTCAGCCGATACAGCTTTATTATAACCCCCAGGTGATGATGCCTCGACACACTGCAGTAAATCTGCATACGTGTCGATGTTACTGACGGCATACTTACTTTTGAAAATACCGAAGTAACGATCAGGCGCGAACTTAGTGTGCCCGGTAAGTAGAAAATTGAATAAAATAGTTTTGTTAAGACCCCGAGCCAAACACCATTGCAGATATGATAGTACAGTGTTATTCTTATTCTGCCCAACACAATTGTCACAGAAAAGAACGAGTGTTTCAATGTCTTTATAGTAGGTTTGCAGGTGATAATGCAGGATGCTCACAACACAGTTAGGTCCTTTACCAACGTCATCTTTTTCGTCTATCATGTAATTGTACTGTAAAAAAAAAAATATAAGTAAGATCCTGTAAAGGCGAGCAATTTGAGTTCCTATGATTCAGTTTGAAATTCTAACCTGAACTTTTTGTTTTTGGTCTGTAATTCCGAAGACTCCGCACTTCTTGGTTGCTTTGAAGTATGCTGTACCAGGTTGTTGTGGACTGACAGGGTAGTGAACGGTTTGGGCAAAATCAAATGACAGAACGACTGCTGTAGGGTCAGTATTTCTACACCAACTTTGATAATATTCTCGTTGATTTCGGGCTCGGTGGAGGTGATCAAGAAATTGATTAAGCTTCTGTGCGCGTTCAATGTCAGTAACACCTTTGGCTTGC
This sequence comes from Rhagoletis zephyria, assembly GCF_001687245.7. Taxonomy (NCBI): domain Eukaryota; kingdom Metazoa; phylum Arthropoda; class Insecta; order Diptera; family Tephritidae; genus Rhagoletis; species Rhagoletis zephyria. The sequence goes on from NW_016157239.1 coordinate 138,270, forward strand.
GCAATCGATATTGTGTTTCCTATTAAAAGAAAAAATACTGAATTTAATCTCAACGTTTGATACAACTATAAAATGAGAAAATAATGAGCTACTTACCACGGCAGACATCGCAGAGATCATCCGCTGGTTTCATAACTGTAACATGGGGTATGTATTTGGACCATATCCGTCGAAAACTGCAATTACTCATCTTCAATTCGTCATCACTGAGTGAAGAAATGTATTTTCGATAAATTGAGGACTTCGTCTCGCTGGATGGCAGTTTCATTATCCGAAAATCCTTAAATTTTGGGAGTCGTCCGGGCAGTGGAAGAGCCATTAAATCGGCTATAGACTCGATGAATTTAACAGCTTTTTCGATGTCAGCCGGTTTAAATGACTTTGGATGTGTACTCGGTTTACTTGCCAGTCCGTGTTGGCGCACTGTTACACCCTGTGCGTGAAAATGACGTACTAAATTTTCGTAACGCTTCGTCGTACAGGCATGTACAAAAAGGAAAAACGAACGACAAACAGGTACTCTGTAGAAGGTAAATTGAATTCTATGCCTCATAACTTCTGTATCCTGTCTCTGTCCATATTTCTTCCGCCCAGCAAGCTTTGCGTATACACTTTCTAGCTTTTCGTTACTCATAATTCCAGCTTCGATGTGACTTAGTATCACTAAATCAAGTTCATTTTTCGACATCTCTAAACAATTGTTCCGCGTACTCTCGATCATTTCCCGTGGTATCAGTGTATGGCATTCATTATTACAACAATCTTTTGACAGAAATTTTGTTACCAGCTCCTCCTCCTTTACATCAACAACATACAGGTCCATCTTAACAAAAGTTTGTTCGGTATCATCTTCTGCCTGAGATACACATACTTCGTCTTCATCATCATCGCTCTCTTCATAGTTTTCATCATCGTTTTCATCATCCTTTTCATGGAAATATTGTCCGTATACGGCACTGAACTCCTCATCAACACTCATGTTTCATTTCATGCGAAATGCGAAGACGATAATCAACAGAAACAGTAAACGTCACTTCTTCAGTGTTACTTTTTTAAATGTTCCACACTAGCAACTTACACGATGAACTATAATAATATTCCGACCAACAACAACACTTACTGGACCAACAACAACACTTACTGGACGTCCGGCGCGGAGAACAATTAACGAGATAATGAGAGACTGACGAAACGAGTTGCTTACTTTTAACAGCTTTTTCACAGAAAACTAGTTTTCGCACGTAAGCTCCCTTTTCGCAGACCAGGTCACATATAGTGAGCTTATTGTATCAAGGATCGGAAAGCATGAAAAGTATTGGCTGGAAAATCGGTACCACCAACTCTTTCCAATTTTAAAGCGGTTTTGATTGCGCTAAAAAGATTTGCCTAATTTTTATTTCGAAAATGATGTCAACGTATGAAAAATATACGTTATCCCTGTTCCATATGTACATATGTATGTATGTACACTTATGTATATTAAACTATCCGTGAATTTGTATACCGCTTTATGTATAAACATATTTCAAACAGTCAGAACAATAGTTTGGCAGATTTACCTACAGCAGTGGCAATAACTTACTCTCATCTTTATGTGGCCTAATAAATCTGCTTGCGCACTATTTTACATATTGCAGTTGTACTACTTAAATAGACGGCTATAAATAAACTCTTATGTGTACAAACATACTGCATATAATTGTACATACTACGTACATGCATGTGTGTACATGAAGGTATAAATTTAACTGGCCATTTATTATATTTTTTATGTGAATTATTGCGTAGCGTAGCAGGCCTAGAATGGCAGGGTGACTAAAGGAGCCAACGGAAGAAGGTTCTCCTGGGCTATCGAGGTACACACCAAGCAGTAGCAGCAACGTATTTAATCGCTTAAACAAATAAGCAGCAATGGAAAATACAACAACAACGATAACAATAATAATTTCAACTAGGCAAAAGTGACTACGCCAGCAACAACCCAAAGAACAATAGCAACAACGCTAGCCAGCTAGCAGCTGCAACCACCGCGCTGGTGGCTATGGGCCTTAAGCCGCATCGAGTATGCTATTTCTGCTGGTTGCCACGTTGGTTGGTTGGTTGGTTGTTGCTGACAGCGCTTTGCACTTTTTGTTGTTGGTATCATCGTCTCTCAATGGCACTGTAAATTATGTTTTATTATGCAATAAAGTCACCCATAAAAATGTTGCAATAAATTAAATTAACTACTAAAATTGCAGATTTCATTCATTCATTCGTTTATTCCTTCGTTCTTTCCTTTGGACGCTTATTCGCCTTTGTGACAGTTGTTGTTGTAGTAGTAGTAGTTATTATTTTTGTTATTATTATTGTATTTTTGCAATATGTATTTATATGCACATATATACATACATATGTACATATGCATGTACTCCATTTGGTGGCCATTGCCTATCCATAATGGTGGCTTTGTCGCAGCTGCTATTCTGGTTGCCCGCGTGCATACATATACAAACATTAATTTGAAGCCAACCCTCGAAACCTGCACTCCAATAGTCGCACCAAAGTTATGCCTATTTATGTACGAATGTATGTATGTATTTATTGCATTTGCATTTAACCCCACCCTTTCTTCTCCACTTACATAAACGAATCCATTGCTATGCGTGGGGTCTTGCGCCGTTGTTTTTCGCTTGGCAGCTTGTTGGCCATAAATTTGGCAGGAAAAGTGATTCCGCTATAGCAAAAAAATTCTTTATTACCTCCGCTGGATTTTACTAATGACGCACTTTTCGCTCACTATTAGACATACATATGTAACTGCATACATATGTACATACATATATGTATACATACAGGCATATTTACTCCTCTATTTCTTTCATATCGAATAAATTAGTAAAAGTGTATTATTTTTTGGAACTTTCTGGATCCCAATGTCTATATTTTAACCTATAATTTAAATTCTTCAAAGCATTTTACATATATGTCTACTGTTTTGAGCATCAAGGAAATTATGTTCTACGCCGTGAGACGATTTTAATGGTACCCCAAAAAGCCATACAGCTTTTCCAAAATTGACTAATTTAAAAAAATAAAATGGTTTTAGACAGCAATCGAAAGGATAATATCGGGAACTATTATTATTCAAGTCAGAAGGAATTGAGGAGTTGAGTTTTGATTTCGATCGTCTTTCATTGCAGATTATAATTCCTGCATGCCTATTAATATTCTGACTTTTTTATTTTGAGCATTTTGATATATTTACTCGTATACGGAGTATTTCTGCCTTTTAACTTTTAAAGCAAAAGTCCTACTTGTTGGAATTTTTAAAACAGAGTGATGCAAAACTGCATACAAATATTTGGCACTCGTATTCCTTGGACTAAAACAATCAAAATTAAATGAGTTATGACCAGTTGAATATACAGTGAAACCCGCTTAAGTAACCAACATTTTTGTGCACTGTGAATTTTTTAATGTAATCTGAAGAAAATCCCTCTCTTAGGTACCTCCCCGCTTATTTACCCAACCCGCCTAAGTACCAGTACCTAAATTTTTCGTACCCCATTTACCATTTTACTTATAGTTTTCCCCTTTTAAGTGCTCTTTTAAGATTCCTTAAAATATTTACATATTCTGAAATTCAGTGGCAGCGCTACACTCCTTCGGCAAATAAATTCAAAAAAATCAACGGTAATTTTTAGCCAGTTGAAACTTGCACATTATTACACTAAAGTTTAATGGGCAATAAAAATGAGAAAAAGTTTGAAATCTTGGTGATTTTTTTTAAGTGTTCTTCAAAATCTTTAGCTTAGGTTTATATGCTATTTTTTATAAAGTTTTTCTTTATATGTGTATCTGTTTAAATAATGCTACGATCTTGGTTTTAAGCTACGTATTATTCATTAAATGTTCTTGTTTTAATCAAGGATTTACATATTTATGCAAGTTAACAAGAAGATGTAACTACATCAATAGTTATGTTCGCTTAAGTACCCGCAGCGGGGTACTTAAGCGGGTTCTTTTAAGTACCCAACCCGCCTAAGTACCTAAAAAAAGCTGACATTTTTCGTGAGGTACTTAAGCGGGTTTTATTGTAAATCGATTTGAACAAAAATCTTTATGTACACTCTAGGGCAGGGGATAGCGGGACTCGCGGGTACCGGGGGTACCGGGGGTACTGATTTAAAATTGACCGGAATGGGCGGTATCGGGAAGCAATGTAAAAATATGGCGGGCGGGATGGGACCAAATGCCTTTCCCAACACTCCCGATAAAACCGCAACCCCCGCAAATTCACAAAATCTTCCTTAAAAACGATGTTTGAAATATGAATTTTTTTAAAACAAAACAAAATAATCGGAAGATACCAGATCTTTCATTATTGTTTTTATTATTTAAAATTAATTTGAAAGACATGAACGTTTTTGTCAACTTTCGACCGGTTTGCAAACTACGCCACACACGTTGAAATCTCTACAGATCGTTTCGATTTCGGGACCCACGGGACCCGTGGTACAATTATGAAAAACGTCGGGATGGGCGGGTTCGGGACTTAAAAATCAAATTTCTGGATGGGCGGGATCGGGATTAAATATTTAGTCCCGTGCTCATCTCTAGTATAAACCTTCAATATGATGAGCAACCATCCATCACGATTTTAGTGCGGCAAACTGCAAATTTTTGATTCAACAAGTTAAAAAAACGCATTTTATTTTCCAGTTTAAAATTTATATTATTCAAATTAGTTTCTGGAAATGGCCTCCATTTACAACAACACAAGTTTCTATTCTTCGATATAAAAATAGCTTGACCAGCCACTGCATCGATGACACTGATGATAAACAAAACAACAGTTGGCAATTTAATCTTGGCTCACTCTCCTCTAAGCGGTACACCGACTATTGGTGATTTTGTGTACTTGTTGTTGTTGTTATCACTCGCGAACGTGTTTTATTGCAAACAGCGGATATTCAAATTTCCAATTGTAATAACTCAACACAATGAAATTATTAAAGATTTCCTGCAAAATTGACTGTGTTATACAATAAAATCGTATCCATGCTTTCAAAATTTATTTTAAGCTAGCATACTCGGCGAACTTCGTCCCGCCCAAATATTTTTTTTTTCATATTGAAAGATTTTGGCCCAAAATTTTGTCTAACAATTCACGATCACGACTTCCATTGGCACATTTATCTGCTAATATTACGGTTTCGTCGTTGTCAAAAGGCATATTTCCATTGCCTAACGAAAGTGTTATGTCCTTGAAGAGGTTCTTGAAATTCTCCAATCTGGCGTTCCACAGAACGGCTAATCGCACAACGAAATAAATTTGAAGAACTTTTTCTTCTTCACTCCCGGCGGAAGCAATGATCCGGTTCGATGGTGAATCTGCCCTTCAAACTGTTTAGTATAGTTGGTTGCAATTTCAAAATGGGTGAGTATCGCTGTTCTATAGAAATCCAATATTCGCAGACTTACTTCGGACGAAATAACTTAACTGACTTATCAAAGAGCACAAAGGTTCTGTTGGTTGATCTAATGGTGGTCAGTGACAACTCAATCGTTAGGTCTCCAAAACAATCTTCAATGCACAGCAGTATTGGAAAATCACCTCTATAGGGCCAATCGGAACACACGAGAGTTCGACATACTTGGTGGTAGTTACAGCACGTCGATGTAATCGGACATTCGCGGAACTTTTTTCTCACGATTTTTAGTAACAACTCGACTCCAGTGCCACCCCGCGGTTATTTTTTGCAATAGCATTGCCCTTACCGTTACCAATACATATCTCGGATATGAGCCAAATCTGGTTATAAATAAGATTTGTATTAATAACTCGATTCCAGCGACATCTGGCGGATCAAACTGTGACTCTCAACTATTCAGAGACCCATTCAAACACACACAAAAAATTTCGTTCAAATCAGTTCACTCACAAACACACCTAGAGAAGAATTATATATCCATACAAAGATAGGTAATAGGTTCAGTATTAAAATATCCCCACTTTTCTACATGAGTATGGGATTGATTTCATATATAACCATACCAATTTTCAGTACTCTACCATGAACACTTCAAAAAAAAATGTGAAAAATTCAGTTTGTATGGGAGGTGCCACGCCCATCTTTGCAAATGCCCCAATGTTTCTTCATGACTATGCGGTTGATTTCATATATCTCCATACCAAGTCACAGTACTCACCGCAATCTGCATAACATCAAGATTCTTCAACATGTCGACAGAAAAGAAGGACGACGTGTCCAAGTATAGCACATACGCCGCTTTCTTTGAGTACAATGTACACAGGATGCTACCCGCAATATCTACTTGGCAGTTGGACTTAGAGAAGCTCGACACTTCGTTTTGAACATAGTGGCCTTGGATGTGGGATCCGTTAGAAATATTACGAGGGGTTGAAAGACGATAAACGGTTTTGCGGAAATCTCGTTAACGGTAACTTGGTCCCTTTGGTTGCAAAAATGACGGTTTTGGTGGCCAAGTGTTGTATTTAACTTAGGAAATTTCATCAAAATATGAAAAATTAAAATTGTCAATGAATGTGGGATTCTATTATTTTCCTTTCTCCACTTCGAACGCTCCACTTGGTGAATTCCGAAGCTGACTATTAAACACTAGTATTCTTAACAACCCAAATTTAAAGTTCGCATACTCCTAAATCAGTGCATGCGAAAACCATAAAGGAATAGCGCTTAAACTACTGACTTAAACACCTACATATTTATGTGCCCACACACATGCATATGTACATATGTATATACAGATATGAAAATTTTTCGCTTCCTAGAATGGCAACTATAATTACAGTTGACTTCGCTGAAATTCGCCCTCTAATTAGCAAATCCACTTCAGCGCCTATTAAACTAACAATTATTGCAACTTAAAAATCGTTTATGCGCACACCAATGCACCTACATGCATACAAACATACATACATATACACATTTGTCCATCGACATAGGTGATCTGGCAAGATGAGGTAGGAGAAGCCACGAAAGCCACACTCTCTGGGGATGTGTACCTAGAATCTTAGTTGTATTTATGTATGTATGGCATTTATGCCTGCAAGATTGGCGCACGTTTAGTGTTTATGTGCAGGCTGTGAACTGTTATTAAGTTGATTATGTTTGCGGATAAGATAGCAGAGCACATGGAATGCCTCCAACAAGGCAGAGTCAACTCGGGCCTTACACGTTAGCTGGTTTGCTTTGATTTGCCTTGCCTCGCCAGTCAACATCAGCAACATCTTCAGCATTGGCGGCGAGCCGGTGGCGGTGGGGATCGACCAGCCCACTCAGCACGAAATCGCGAATTTGCGGCGGCACCCAATGAGTGCTACGTGAGAAGGTGGTTATGACCGCAAAGTTGTTCATGTAAGAATGTTTGTATGTGTGTGCCTAAATAAATGTACAGCTTGTATAGTTGTATTGCTCGGTATTTAACTGACATTCTGGCGGCTGTTAACTGAGTGGTTGGCGGGTGTTAAACATACTGCGCAAAATGATGATGTTCCACATGATGATGGCGGTTGATAGCTGCCACGACTGCCACTAGGCTGATGGGCGATGCCGACGATGTGGTTGTTGTTTTTGCTCTGTTACCTATATTCTGCTCCTGCGGCCGCCTTCAATGCCGTTGACGATGAATTACGGGCATCAAAGTCAACTTGATGCGCCCGTTGCCTGAGCCACCGTTGTACCTCGCGCGGATTGAATTAGTGTTTATGTCCGCGCTTACGTGACACATAGCAAATAAGCGCAGCGCTGCTTGGTCACCTTGGGCGTTGCACATCCACCTTTTGGCGCTAGGCAACGAAAACAAATGTGTGCAAACAACGACTACTCACTCACACATCAGTACCTCAACGTCTTGCGATCGTATGTCACGATAGGATAAGTGCAAAGCCTTAACTACCATAGCTCTGGGTGCGCAGCTTATCTGTCGGTTGAACTGACTGTAATGACCGTTGCCGTCGCAGCCACTGCTGTCGTAGTTATTATGCTTCCACTATAATCATTGACAGACAAGTGGTTATTACTTTGGTGTTGCCATATGATTTCGGTTAACTGAATATAAACTTTTAATGATAGCTGGGCGTTGCTGGTGTACATACCCATCGACATCGTCGTCCACTACGTGATCAAATTAAAAACTGCTTGCAATTTAAATGGTAATATAATAAACTCAGAGTTGTTTCCTTTCCCATTTCGCTTTTGAAAAATTCTGTGAAATCCTTTACTAACAATATGTAAAAATGAATTTGCGGGAAATTAAGTCTAGCTCGTTAAATAAACATTGCGGGCTATTTCCATTGTGACTGAAATTTCTTAAGTACTACGATTAAATACATAAAAAATTGGGAAAAGGGTTATTATTCTTACAGTTTAAGGTTTTAATTTCATTAAACGGTTTGAGCAATGGGATATAGAGGCGCTTCTGTGTATACAGTTACAGTGCGAGACTATACTAAATTTTAACTTTTGCGTCCACGTACGCACTTTCTAAACTTAGGCCACGGCAGAAAAAGAGAAAACTTTAGTGGAGACCGCTGGAAGGGGCCATAGGTCTTATTTAGGGCAAGAAATCGGTTATGCGCTGGGTTAGGAACCCGCCACCGATTACCCAGTTCCAATGAAAGGACCACAAACACGGGTGATCGGTCTCGCAACATTACCGACTCCTGTTTACGGTAAGGACTACGATTTACGTATAATCACCTAGAATGTACGGACATGCTGAATGTCCTCGCAAAAAAACAAGACTGTCCTCTTTACCATCCAGGAAATGCGATGGAAGGGACACGGTTGCAAAAGTATAAAGTCTGCAGTCGCAATGAAGAGCTGAGTGATTTTACAATCGATTGCCAATCCTGTTTAAAAAAGGACTCCTCATCCATTGTATATAAGGAAACAATGGAACTTCATCCTCAGTCTCATTGTACAGCTGAGGAAGTGTATGAAGATCCCCGTTTCCGTGGAGGTAAAACAAAACTTCTTAATGCTTTTGAATGTCAACACAGGTATGATTAAAACGATCCCAAACCAAGGTATAAGTTCGATGCCCACAAGAACAGTGTGTGATAACACTAGCGATAATGCGATCTAAAAGCCCCAGAGCCGACGACATCCCGACAATTTTTGCGGAATAAGACTTCTCAACAGTTATCATATATGTAAGCTCCTATCGAATCAAGAAAAGTTATCCTTAGTTGCATAAGTGCAAGGGAGGGCTTTATGGGCAAGGCGCCACATTCTCTGTACCCATTTCTAGAAATCGTTGAAGAGATTTGCTATTAGTTAAGTTAAATATATATTTATGTTCACCCATGCGGCAGGGACCGAGCATGGAGCCTGTTGATAAACCAGAAAGAAACTTCAAAAGTAAAGCAGAGATTGTGAAATTTATTCTTTTCTTATCAGTTTTAATAGCTCTAACAACTAAAATTAGATTTCGCGAACCCAACCAAAACTGGTGGAAGGTTTTTGATATTTTCATTACCCTATCCCTATTTCTTCTTAGGTACTTTGAAGTAATGCTGGATGCTAGACTTTCCTAAGGACGGCCCTGCTCTATTTATTATTTATTATGCCATCGTTAGGAGGCCATCGTTCATAGGCCTGATCGTCGATAAATGGAAGTTTTGACGCAGTCGACTTTACGTCGTTTTGTATTGGGCCGGGGTAATGTTTTTTTATGTTACTGGTTGTAGCCTTGCTTATGAAATATTATTGATGGCTGAAATGATAAATCCAAAGCACAGGAATTGAAGAACATCAAAAAAGAAAATGAAGTCAAATGAACACCAATTGAGTCACCAATAAATTTTAAACGAGGAAGACGAAAATAAATGCCCAACAAACTCAAGCGTGCTACCGCTTTGGCGTGGGCTGCAGAAGACCGTCTAATTCTTGAATACCACATTGACTACCGCTAGGATTCTGTTTTGTGACTGCCCGCCGTAATTCAACCCATTAACCCCTTCTCATCAGTGATTGAATCGGGCGCTAGGTGAAGGGATGACAGCAAACTGAAGCAAATGTAGAAATGTTCATTTGCTAAGACAACTAAAAGATTTATTGCAGGGAATTGTTATGGCAATAACGCTTTTGAATGGAAACATACGCAAGCAAAAACAGAATCGCAAACAGGCATAGCAAAAACAATTCGGGCAAGCATGCAGTGTCAGTGGCAGCAATAAAGTTTGGCGGTCTTATTCTACTCTGCTTGCGTTGCGTATCAATCGAAAAGTATATTTTATTTGCTTTCAAACTGTCAATATTGCGGCTTTCGCGGTGAAAGATCAAAGCCATTCAGCGGCAGCAAACGCGAAATATTGAAAGCAACAGCCTTAATTGAAAAAACAGCAACAAATTAAAGCGATGCAGCAATAACAAACGCCCGGAGTCCATCAAAGGCTACTAGCAGAAAAACCATTTTTTTGTTGTTGTTACATTTTGTTTATAATCATTTATATATAGTACATAATATGTATGCATCTACGCAGGAAAATGGTCACATCCTGATTGGAAGCCATGAGAACGCTCACCACGGTCAGTGGAGGACCACATACATAAATGATCGGGGTGAGTCACTTTTCAACTACCTCTTAAAAACTAGCGTTCTTATATGTAAGGAGCCCATCTACATTGCTGAAACCGTAACAGGCTAACCTAATATTCGCGGCTTGCGTTTTGGTACGCATGCCGTCGAATTTGTTTTTTTGCGTCACCCGAAATTGACTTGCATGCGTTTGCATTTGATTTCATTGAGCGAAACGTCAAATCAAAATGTCACGCAGAACAAAAATTGGAAATTGAGTTAGCTTCATACGCACGCCGTTCAATTTCGGTTGATCTCATACAAGTTGCATGTGCATGAGAAATTTTTGACAATAAATTGGCGGCGTGCGTGAATATTAGGTTAGCCTGTAAGGAAGCACTAGACATAACTTTATGCTGTGATGGCTTATTTCAGAAGGTTGAGAGTTGGCGCGATCTGGAAGAACACTTCTTCTCTGATAATCTCTATATTGAGATAGTATTGAATATCTCTCCAACGCGCGTGCCCAACATTTTGTAAAAAATTTAAAAACTATAGATTGAGCTGTTATAAAATCGTATTTCAAGACAAGTTCTTTAGCCATAGAACCTCATTGTACCGAGGGTCTAGAACCCATGGCTAACTTATTTACCTCTTCCTGCGTAGAGGCCGCAAAATCAGGCGTGCCCTGACCCTAAACCGTGGAGCAATCGTAAACCCCACTGGTGGCCGCGTGAGTTTGACTTACTTCGCAAATCTTGCACGAAGTAATTCAATCGGGCCTAAAGGCTTAGCTGTGAGCTTGAATGCCAGGAGTACAAGCGGTTACTCTGGGTCTATAAAAAAAGCTTTGAAAGAGGCAAAGAGATCTTCGTGGAGGCTTTTCTGAGGTGGAATCGAAGGTGTTTCCGAAACTACCAGGCTATGGAAGAGGCCCTCCATATCTGCTAATCCGATAGGTTTCTCACGAAAACGGGATGGACTCTGGACCTTCAAGGGAAAGCAAGCCCTTAAGTGCCTCCTAGATACACACATTCCTGGGAATAGACCTGCAGCTAAAAACACTCCTTTTTAAGTTTATCCTATACCATGAAGACACGCATCTCGAAAGAAATGGTTAAATAGGCAATCCAAAGCTTTAAGTCATATAAAACTGCAGGATCGCGCGGGATAATACCTGCGGAACTAACTAGGACACTGGATGTGTCTGCTTAATGGCTTTCAAGTATTTTCAAGACCTGATTGAAACTTAATCATATACTGTTGGCATGGAGAAATGCCATGGTTATCTCTGTTCCACACTCGTTGCATACGCCAATGGCATTGCAATCGCTTTCAGAGAAAAAATTCCGCAAACGCTATGCGAGCTGACTCAGCGGACGCTTCAGGATGTATCCGGGTGACCCACCCGCTGTAGTCAAGCAAGGTGGAGCTCGTTCTATTTGCATGCCTATACCATGAAAGGTGAGAAGGTTTAACCATGTCAAACATTGCTCTGAACTCTATCTTAGGTTTTCTTCCACTGGACTTGGCAGCACAGGAGATGGCAGCGCTCGCCGTTCTTCGTTTAAGAGAGGCAATCTAAATTGAAGTCAGGGATACTCTTATATATTAAATAAATGTTGCTTCATTCCGAACAGTACAAACCCTTTTGCTTCGATATCGATTCCGGAAAGATATTTTAGCACAATAATCCCAAGGAGTGGAAAGAAGATATTAACACTGCACCTGATAGTATTGACATTTATGTACATAGATGGCTCGAAACTCGACGGTATGTTGGGACGAGGCATTTTCTCACGAATTTCTTTCTTCTCGAAATCGATTTTAGTTTACCAGACTACTGAAGAATATTCCAAGCTGAAATTTAAGATACAATGGGGGCTGCTAAGAATCTTTGAACCGAATTGATGGAAAGATACGCCTTCATTTTTAGTAATAGCCAGGCTACAATCGTTTTACTTAAATATTTCGCTGGCCTACTGCCTATTTCTACAGAAAATGACAAAGCAGAACAGACTGCATCTCATTTGGGTCCCTGGTCATAGAGACATAGAGGGAAACTGCGTGGCTGACGAACTTGCAAAGCTGGCGTGACCAACCAGATTCTTCCTAATAAAGAGCGAATCAAGCCGCCTTTTGTCCCTTGCAAGATGCTACTTAGGTGACAGGTAATAAGATCAACGGAAATAAGGTCAATTGACTTTATTTCCCACCCTGGTGCGAAATAAAGTAAATTGACATTATTGCCTTTTTAAAAACGAAATAAAATCCATAGACATTATTTCTCTTTGAAACATTATATTTGCTTAGCTTCGCGGCGATCCGCGTTGGCGCGCCACACCGCGCGACCACGTCTCAACTAAAATTTTCTAATTTATAAAGGCTATTAAACTGGTTTATCTTATTTTATCATTGCACTTTTGTTTGGAAAATGTAGCTTTATTTTATTGTTAAATGCGAATAATTAAAAGGAATGACATCTTTTTTGACACTTTTACTTTTCTATTTGGCACATTTTGGCACTTTTTTATCCTCAATATGGCACCTCATAACTAAGGATAGTTGGCAGCCCTGATTGAAAGATGTCTGCTGTGTTTTGGGGCAACAACTTGTCTGCAGTAAAAAAGCATATAATTTTTGTTTCAAAAGTGTGTGAAAACCAATCAATTAACTTATACGATCTCGGTTCCGATATTAAATAATGAATAATTGTTTATACTCGCATTTTGGCACATTGGCTCGTTGAATGTGCCACCTAATAAATAGTGTTGTCATTCTCCTTAGCTGCTTTTAAATGATGTCGTCACAAATTTCTGGCGGAGAAATGAATACAGTGTAAGAAAATTCTTTTTCTACAATTGTTTCCTTATAGAAGGGTTGGTTTCTTTTCCACCTTTGACATTCCGAATTCGTTCAAAATATGCTAATTTAAAACACAGAATTCTTTCATCAATTTAAAACACAGAATTCTTTCAGTGTTCCTCTGGGGTTCTTGGACATGGACTGTTTCTTCAATTTAGGGTTGCCAGACGTACTGCTTTTGGGAGTAAACATACTCCTTTTTATTGCAATACACTCCCATGTACTCCCAAAAAAAAAACATCTGGAAATGTACTCCTTTATTAGTTTTGTACTTCTTTTGTACTCCTTTTTCCAGCTATTAATATTTTATCATTTACAGGGTGTAAAAAAATAACTGTTCACAGTTTTTTTTTGAAAAATAAAATTGGCATTTATAGATTTTGCGAAAAAGGTAGTTCATTGTTAATTATCCGCAGATTTTACTTCAATTCTATTAATTTGTTTTTAAATTTTAACCTCCCTTTGGGTTTACTGGCGGTAAACACTTTGAGATATAAGCGCAATTAAAAAAGTGGTTATTGTATAGATTTTAAATTTAACCTTAACTTGGGCTTACCAGGGGGTTTGGGAGAAAAGCGCAAGCGGCACGCAAGTCTCCGTCGGTTACTTTATTACATATCTTCTGTAACCATAGGCTAATTTCCTCCCACTAGGAGGGAATTCATTCGACTAACCCAGTTCTTTCTTCTTTATACAAAATCTAAGAAAAAATACATCTGAAAAAGAGGTGTGTGCCGCATGTACTTATCTCCCAAAGCTGCAAAGTGCAGGGCGCTCGGATATAAAAATCAGAATATTTATTTATATAAATAAATATAAATTTATTAAAAAAATGGCCATACATTCAGGAAGAGTCTCGAATTCTTTCCTATTAGGGCGGTAATTGAAGAGGCGTGAGCGAAGGGGGAGTGGGCCCCAATCCCCACCTAGGCGCCCCATGGGTCCCAGGGACCCCTTAGAAAAATCGCCAAAAATCACAATTTTCACTTGCGTCCACAGTATTTTTGCGTAGAATTCGGTTAGGGATTATAACCCTTACTACGTAGAATCCTCCCTTCTGTGTTGCCGAAGAAGAGAGGAGGAACCTCACTCTCTGTCAAAAGTGTTTAGCATTTCTTGTGGATATAATTCCGGCTTCGGTATTCAAGTATTTTTGCACTTAACTCCTTTCTGCGTAGGCGGCCTTCGGCCGCGCTTAGGGATTATAACCCTTACTAAGTAGAATTCTCCTTACTGTGTTGCCGGGGAAGAGGGGCAGGCACCTCTTTTGTTATCAAGGGTATATAAAATGTCCCGTGCAAATGAATATTCAACATTTTTCAAACGAAAAAACGCAAGTGAAAATTGTGACTTTTGGTAATTTTTCTAAGGGTTCCCTAGGGAACCGTAGGGGCCCTAGGGGGTCGGGAGTAACATTTTTGTCAATGGCGGTTCATGCCCTCTCCAAAAAGGTCGGAAAAGGTGCCACGTCCACTCCCCCTTCGATCTCCATCTCTTTAACTACCACCCCTATTGGAATGCCAACCCATATAATTATTTTATTTCACATTTATTGTTGATTTGAAAAAGATTACTAAGATATCTTTGTTTATTTGTACCTAATTAATGGTAATTTGTAACAATAAATTGCACAAAGAATTAAAAAAAAATTGTACTCCTTTCTTATGTCATGTACTGCTTTTTTTTCTATCGAAAATATAAATGTACTCCTTTCTCTGTTTCAAAATCTGGCAACCCTACTTCAATTTAATAGTGTTCGCTTTATTTTTGTGGAAACGAAACATGTTTTGCAAGTTATGGATCATTTCTACACTCTTTCTTCAAATATTTCTTGTATTCCAGCTGTGCGCAGGCGTTTTTCGCATCGTGTTTTTACATATTCGTAATTTAAATTTTTTTAATAAAACCAATTGGTGGTAGTTCATGATTGTGTGTGGATTAATATCACAACACTGAGGATTTGGCAATAACCTTTTTCATCTATTAAAAAAAAAACACATTTTAAGAACAACATTTTTATCTATGAATCGACATACTTTAAGCATTGTTGACGCTATTTCCATTTGAATGAGGAAATAGCGTCAATGACTTTATTTCCAAATTTTTCTTGACTTTATTTCGCTTTTGAAAAGGTAATAATGTCAATTGACTTTATTTCGCATCAGGATGGGAAATAAAGTCAATTGACCTTATTTTTATTGACCTTATTACCTGTCACCGCTACTTAGTGAATTTGTTTACAAACAAGCAGAAGAAAGATGGAGTCAAACTACGACTTTTCGAATTTCCAAACAGTCGTGTCCTAAAGAGGATCGAAGGCGGTCACGAAGTGTATAAATACTCTCTTAGAAGAGAGGGTATATCAAACGTTGTGAGGGCTCTAATCTGGCACTGTTACAGAAGCTGTAAGGATTACGAAGAGGAGGAGATCTTACATCTGCTGTGCAAATGTCTTGCACTGTATAGAAGCAGGCTGCAGAAACTGGATTCACCATTCCTGACCGACCTTAGCGAACTGAGCTGGACTGAAATAAATCCTAAAAGCTTTCCGAAAAGTTTTGGTGAAGATATTAAAATAAAGTAAATTTTATAATTCCGATGGAAAAACATTACCAAAGAAAAGCTTTTTGCTCGGGACTAATTGAAAGCTTTCTAACAAATTCATATCAGAGACGATCAGAGAAAGTATATAGCGCTATACAATTTTATACCGATTAACCTCACATAGGCCAAAAGAATTGAAATTTAACCGTGCTCTGCTCAATCTACAAAAAAAAACGTGACCCAGCCATATTCTTCAATTACCCCGGGATCACTCTTCTGAGCATCGGATATGAGGTTTTATGGAGCGTATTGGTTGGAAGGCTTAAGCCCGCCGTCAACGAATTGATTGCGCCTTAGTAGTGGCGCTTTAAACATGGTAAATCCATCATAGACAAGGTATTCACCAAACGCCTAATCTTGGAAAGAAGCCATAAAAAGAGAATCGACAGACACTATCTATTAGTCGGCTTGAAACCCATTTTCAACGGCACGTAAAAAAGTTGTCTTGATGCCGCGATATCTGATAACTGATAATTCGATAAACCCTTCGTCGAAAATCAATGAATCAATGCCATCTAATTCATCAATTACGATTCAATCATAAATTATGTTAAGGTAATGCAGTACCAGCAAATAATTTATATACATACATACATACCCATACATACATATGTATAAACATGGATAACTGAATTCGCCACCTGCATCCCCAAGTTTGCGCTTTGCCTTCGGTCTGCGCACCTCGCAAAACCACTTCATTATCCGCCGGCAAGCATGTTGAGTGGCATGCAACAAATGGACGTTGCATAAATACCACGGTTGCATTTGAATGCTTGTCTAAAAATATACCTATGACCATAGGCGCACGATTGTGCCAAAGTTGCTGGGCTCCCCATTAAGTACTGACCGCCTGCGATTTATTCAATTAGCTACAAAGTACAACTTTTTATATATGTATGTATTTATGTACATATATGTACATGTATGTATAGTAAAACGACTTCAGGCTGTATCAAATCAATGCTGCGGCAGAGTTTAGCTCAATTACATGCTATGAGTAACAACATTAGAGGAATGCAACAGTTGCTGCCTAAGTAGGGCTGCCAGACGTCCGGGTTTTCCCGGACATGTCCCGGTTTTAGACTATTTGTCCCGGTGTTCCGGTCCAACCTTAAAATGTCCCGGGTTTCGTTTAAGTGTCCCGGTTTTCGATTTGATTGCACAAATTTTGAATAAAAATGACTACACTGAGAAAAAAGCCGCGTTGTAATATTAAGAAAAATTTTATGAATTTGCTGGGGGAAATAACTCACTAGTAAACATGAATATTTTTGATTTGTAGCTGAATGCACGAAGATGCTTGCCACAATTTGCTAATTTCCAGAGCGTCAGGCAGCATGGAATTTAAATATTTTTTTTAACTTAATTATGAAAAAGCATCCGTTAAGTGCAAAGCGCTTCATTTTAATATTGGCGTATTTGAATTCAATATTTCTATCATATGCGATTTTTTTTTTTAATTTAGCACGTTTTGCACAAGCGATAGTTGATGATTAATACGTTAAATAACATGCACAGAGTTTTACAATTATATTAAGCAAAAGCCAGAAGTTTTGAAACACGTTCACGGCAACGAAACAAATGACTGATATCTTAATGTTACCGGGTATTTAATTTTTTTTTTCTTTCGTGAAACCTAGATTACTTATAAGTCCGTGTCGTACAAAATTATTGGCTCGGAGACTTTTTCATCAGATCACAATTTCTAGTCAGGTCTTTTAGGAAAATTTTGAAAATGTAGCTTTTGAGCCAATTATTAAAGTGCAAGTCTGAAGTTACCAGAAAATTTCGTTGATTTTTTGCAATTATTTATTTTTTGCTGACAGTGTCTTCCACATACAAAAAAATGTCGAACATAGTTTGTATGGAAGAAACTCTCAGTAAAAACAATACTAAAAATAAACTAAATTTTTATGGGCTGCAAAACTTAATTTTCAAAATTTTTATAAAAAAGTCTGAATAGAAAGTTGCGAATTTGTATGCAAATTTATTGCATTTTCCCGAGTTTTGCACAAAGTTTAGAAATTTTATTTTTATGTTTTCTTATGTATTTGGTATAAACTGAATTTTTATAAGGAACAAAAAAGGTACATGCATTGTGAAAAATTCTCTGTGCTCTAGTTGTGATAAATTGTTTTGTTTTGCTGGTGTATGTACGTTGTAATGATCTCATGATCTCATGTTTTTATGCTTTTGTTATTGTTTGTTAAAATAAAATTTTACTATACCCTTTTATACGTAATTTTTGTTGAAACGAACGGGAAGGGAGCGAGAGGCCTTTCCCACCTTTAAGTGTCCCGGTTTGGCAACAGAGATATCTGGCAGCCCTATGCCTAAGCAATATCAATGCCACAATTTGGTTACTTATGAGGGGAATGTTAAGCAGAATTAATATGTTATATGTAGGTACCTACGCGTGATTTTATGCCTGCATTTCGTGCCGCCTTTCACCGCCTCGTTGCTATTTCGCGCTTTTTTACATTTCGTGGTCATTAAAAATGAGTTAATTTGAAATACAAAATA
Organism: Rhagoletis zephyria; assembly: GCF_001687245.7. Lineage (NCBI taxonomy): Eukaryota > Metazoa > Arthropoda > Insecta > Diptera > Tephritidae > Rhagoletis > Rhagoletis zephyria. The sequence continues at coordinate 156,813 of NW_016157239.1, forward strand.
TTTTCACAAATCGCTAATAAACAGTTTCGTGCTAATAATCGCGAGCACCATCAGCAGCCACCAACACAGTTGGATGCCGCAATTCGAGCACTTACCTCACGGCTGTGGCAGCACGCAGTTTTCTGCCGTTGTTGTTGCAATTGCACATTTATTAGCGGTGCGGCTGGCAAATTCCAAACGTCGTATTATAATAGCAAATTCGCTTTCGTGCATTAATTTCAACATTTATGGCATTATAAAATCTAAAACATTATTAAGATAGTCAACGCGGGTGATGGTGGTGTGATAGCCGCAGCAGTGGTAGAGGCGGCGGAGGCTATTTTCAATGCATGTCTGCTGAAAGCGCAATAGCAACGGAAACGGCAGCAACATCAACATCAACATTAGCTATGGCAACGCCAACAGATATTGCAATGCATTTTACGAGCGCGCTAATTGTTCGTCTCAAATAATTTTATTGCTGTGGCAGCAGCGGAGGAGGCAGCGGATGCCAGAAGCGAGTAATGTTAGTGAGTGAACAGTGTTGAGATTTTCGAATTTTAATTGTTTAAGAAATAAAACAGAGAATTGTGAACGAAATGTTCTCGCGTAGTTTAAAGAAGTTGGAATTGCTTTATTATCTCAAGTTTGATACTTTTTAACCCAAATATGACACATTATAGGTGAACAAAATTAGCAGCCCTACTCGCAGTTCAATTTTGTTGAATAATATGCTACATAAGTGAGTTGTCATATCGAGCCCCTATATCTAAAGTGAGCTTACTCAAAATTCAGAGAGGGAAACTTAGCTTCTTGAATCTGTTCTGCCTTTTCCAAGTTGGATAAGGAAGCAAAGCGAATGGGTCTGGTGGTGAACGAGGACAAGACACATTCGCGCCTTGGCAACCACGTCATTGTTGACAATTATAATTTCGAGAAAGTAGAGAATTTCGTTTACTTGGGAACCAACATTAGCACCGATAATAATGTCAGCATGGAAATCCAACGCAGAATCACTCTTTCCACTAAGTGCTATATTGGACTGAGTAGGCAATTCAGGAGTAAAGTCCTCTCTCGACGTACGAAAACCACACTATAAATCGCTCATCATGCCCGTGCTGGTATCAGGCTGGCCACTGAAAAAGTTTCTTTTCCTACCAAGAGCTGGTCAGAAACCTACCAAAATGGCTTCTTTCTTACCATTTCTTTTAATCAAGAAAACGGTGTTTGACAGCATTAAGTACATTTATTTTTTCTGCTTTTATACTTAGAATAAGATACCCAGTAAACAAAGAGATCAGAATAATAGCTATTATATACATATAGCACACACAAAAAAGTGGTATGTGCTTTTAACCAGACCCACCTACCGACATGTATTTCGGCTCACTGAATCCGAATCTGAGGTCCGTTTGACTTCTAAAACCTCAAAAACTCGAGTAAATTGCGAAAAACCGAAAATGTGTCAAAAATTTCCCAGTTTATAGTATTAATAAAGCCTTCGGGGTAATTGACGTGAAAATCGCAGTGGAAAATAAAATTCCGTCGTAGATTTTTTTATCGCCCATTTCAATACATACATATATTATGAAGTACCCAGCCAGCAAGAAAACGTACATTTTACGAACATTATGTTTCACGAGGGCTTTTCGATCGGCCAAAAGTTAGAGAAAGGCTCGTAAACGATAAAACAAAAACAAAATAAAGGAAATAGGCTTGTAGTAAATTGTCAGCACAAGAAAAAATTTTAATTCTGTTGTTTTATAATATATAATAGTCGCATACGAATGCGTTTTCGATCCGTTTACGATTCTTCGTAGGCGCTCGACAATTTCAAGCGAAAAAGTACTCGAAAACGAATCGTAAACGGCTATCATAAACGACATTTTAGCCGTTCTTTTTCGAGAAAATATCCAGTTTCGAGTTCGTTTACGATGATTCTGCTGGCTGGGTGTGCACATATATATATTGATACCTGCCTTTACATCCATCAAATCAATCACTTGATATTTAGATACGCAGTGAATAAAACTTTTTATACGAATACAGAGTTCAGAGAATTGCCGAAGGTAATTAGTAAAATTCTGCCTATACCAGTAAGCAACGAGGTTTTATAATGAATGAGGGTAAAATTGATAATGTAAAAATTTGCAAGCCTACTCACCGTGCTGACAAAAGCCCTGTTCGCGTACGCACTATCCAGTAAATCCAGTACTAATTTTACTGGTTTTTTACTGGATGTCGTTTTCGTACGCAAAAACTTGCAAGAAACTAGCAAAAGGAGGGGAAATTGAGAGAGCAAAAATGACAGCTGAACTTGCAAGTTTTACTGGATTTTTACTAGATAAATTTTTATTAGCAACTATTTGCTAGTAAGAAAAACAGCTGATGGCATGATGCTTATTGTAAATCACATTAAGAAAATAATTGTTTGTGGTGCTTTTAGAGTTGCAATTGACAAAATAAACCTACTTAAATATATAATAAGATGGAAAACACTAGTTTTCTAAGAAAATTGCATCGGAAAATAACAAATTAATCAACTGTTCATAAAACTAGCAACTTCTTGCAGGTTTTGCGTTTTCGTACTTTCTTGCATTTTTCACTCATTGGGAGTAAATATTGGCTTACTCTCCGAAATGTGGTTACTGGCAAGTTACTGGATATTTTTTGCTGGAGAATACGAAAACACATTTAAAGTGACACATTACAAAAAGCCAGAGATGCTTCCTGTTTTATGAGCAAAGAAACCTACCAAAATTTCAAGTGTCCTACCATCCTTCTAAAGAGAAAAAAACCTACCAATTTTGGTAGGAAAAGCCCAAAACGGCAACCCTGGCTGGTACATGGCGCAGAAGCATGGACAATGACCACATCCGCTGAGGCGGCTCTTGGAGTATTCAAGACAAAGATTTTGCGGAAGATTTACGGGTCTTTACGCGTTGGCGACGGCGAGTGCCGCAGGCCATGGAACGATGAGCTGTATGAGCTTTACAACGACATGGACACAGTTCAGCGAATTAAAATACAGCAGCTCCCCTGGCTTGGCCATGTCGTTCGAATGGACACCGAAGCTCCAGCTCTGAAAGTATTCAACTGGGAACCCGCTGGTGGTAGCAGAGGGAGGCCCCACTGCCATGGAAAGATCAGGTAGAGAAGGACTTGGTTTCAGTTGGCACAGAAAAGAACCTACTGGCGTGCTTTGTTACAGCGCTAAGAAAGAAGAAGAAGAATAGAAGAGCGTATAGATTCAACGCAATTAATGCAAAAGCAGGCACTTCTGCACAAGGGTATTACAACTTTGTTTACATAACGGTTGTTTGTAACTGGCAAAACGAATGGAGATAGATATAGACAAAGGTATACATAAACGATCAGAATGAAACAAGAAAACGATTAAGCGGTGAAAGTCTGTCCGTCCGTCCGTCCGTCCGTCTGTGCACACGATAACTCGAGTATAAGTTGAGATATCTTAACGAAACTTGGTATGTGTACTTCTTTTCAGCGTAGGACGGATGGTATTGAAATCGGACAATAATTGAAAATTTTTGGAAAATGGGCGCAGCCACGCCCACTTAAGGTTACATGTCTATGAGCCGAATCCACAGTGCGTAGTTAACTCACAATCGGCAGTAGACTACAGATTTTCAGTATATATCTTGGTAACCGCTCCACAAGTTTCTTCAAATGGCCTTAGGACAACATATCAAACGGCTGAAAATTTTGTAAATCGGACAATAACCACGCCTACATCCCATATAACAGTAATTTTGAGAAATACGAAATCTTCGAAAAATTAGTATTTATTTATTCAAAGTTGGTGTTTGCAATAACTCCTTAGCAAGAAATACGCTTATGATAAAATTTTGGAAAATAGGCGTGGCACAGTCCACTTATAACCACATATATTTATATCGGTCACCCTTCGATCGATTCGTACCAACACTAGGCACGATTATTGTGCTTTCCACATAAAAGCAAAACGTTGTAAATTATTGAAATCGGAATAAAATTACGCCCACTTTTCATTTAACGGTAAATTTCAAAATTGCTTGGATCTTCGATATTTCGAAATTTAAGGACGCTAATTTACTCAAAATTGATACTAGCACCAATCCCTGGATAAAAAGTAAAATTATTATGGGCGTAATACCGCCCACATATGACTTTATAAGTTTATCTCATTATGTCTAACTGAACGTTCTGAACGTAAAACGTAAAACTGGTTACCATGTAAATAGCTGTAGTTTTCCGAAAGGTGAAGGAACTATATTTAATACTTGCCGGGTATCAAGTGTTCGGCTCCGCCCGAACTTAGACTTGTTTACTTGTTTAGTTAATGTATATAACGATGAAGAAAAAATATTTGCGTTAATTGGATGCGAGTCCTATGAATTGAATATCTCGAAAACTAACGAAGATATCCAAAACCAAACCAAAAACAATCAATCGAAAGATCTCATTTTAAAATATACAACTGCATATACATATATATGTATAACTAAAAATCGTCAGAGTGGAAGACGACTGACGATTCCAAAACATCCTATATCATGTTGAAGAATGCCCTTATCAGAAATAGGACGTTTTTGAACCATTTGCTAAGAAAGGGCGTTCTTGAACCCAATTCTGAGAAAGGATGTTCTTCAATTAAATTCTGGGGTGCTTTTCAATGGTTTTTTGAGAAAGGGTGATTTCGAACCGGCAGCTGAGATAGGGCGATCTGTAACAGCCACAGAATTCAACTTTATATCAAATTAAAGTGCAAGCTGCAGTTGCAGTTGACCGTGTTTATCACCAAAATAAAAAGTAGAAGAATAGTCGATAGTGAGCGATAAAATCTAGTGAGAAATATTAAATAATTTTCCGTGGAATTGAGATTCGAAAAAGGTATTAGGTTTCACTCATAGTTTTGGAACATATTTCACGAAAGCAAAAAATAAAAAATAGTTGTGATCACTTTCTGTTTTAAACACCTGGGACACTGACAAATTTAAAGGATCCTGAATGACGGCAAAGCTCAAAGTTTTACAAATCTTTTGATGAGATTTTTAAAATGAACGATCCAAAATTAGCTGGTATACATATTTTAAAATGTTTAGAATTAGTGGATGAATTTTTTTTTGCTGAAGAAAGCTTTAGTTTGAAGGTGTGATACTAAATGCCCTTCATTATAAACGGCGCCAATTTTTAGTGATTATTTCGTTTCAGATTACAACTAAAAAGCCCTTTGAAGATATTGTGAAAGGTTGGACTATACTTTAAAGATGACGGCCTACTGTACGAAGCTTTTAGTACAGTAAGGTAAATTATCCTGGGTTATCACGTCTCTAGAAATGCAAGAGTTATTGTTGTCTTTCACGAAGTTCCTTAAATAAATCTTGCTCTAAATACTGAAGGAGGTATATTCATTAATATCTCGTTTTATTCTTAATAATTATAAGTATTTATTTACTACATTCACCCGAATTTTGGGCGTTACTACTAGTTTTAATAAATTGTCAGTTTAATTTCCTGCAAAATTTACTTTTAGGTTTATGCATTTTAAGCATACATCGAAAATTTGTTTTAGAGAATCAATGTGAAATAATTGCAGAAAAGATTAACCGGTTTGCTGAGCAACCGAGGCGTCTGCTTTTTAACACATTTTTGTAAAACAAATCGGCAAGTACATATCGTCCCCCGCATGCCAGAAACATGAATGTGTAAAAATTAAAATTTTGGCTTGATTGAAAGTTTCTCTTTACAAGACTCAACTCTGTATTCATGTACTTAATTGACATTGTGAAATGTGTGGTTTCTGTGTACGTATGGTATTCTGGGGTTTGGTATAACATAGAACATCCAAAGGTTAATAAAGTCAACCCAATAACTCAAAATTGGTAAATTTGCACATTCATGCTTCTGGCATAAGAGTGACGATATGTATTTATGTACTTCACATTTATAAATTTTTGATACATGTATTTCTATAGTAAAAAATAGTAGTCATACTTCCTGTTAATATTTTTCTATTTGTATGAAAACAAGTCAATAAAATGTAAGTTTAGCACTCCACTCTACTTACTAAACTAAATAATTATTCGGCTATTAGTTAAGATTGTCTTTCCAAATGGACCCATTAGGTTACACATTTGTATTAATAAGGATTAATCAAGCAACTGCTTTACAATTTTGCAATAAAATTGTCGAGTAATTTTTTTTATATATCAGCCCCCCTAAATTCGATCCTGGCGACGCCCATGGGCGGTGGTATATGTATCTCCGAGAAATATTCCTTCTGGTACATTTAACCATATTGATAGCTTTTTGATGAATAATGGCCTATCACTCGCGCTTTTTTTCGTAATTGAGAATATACGTTTGCAGGGATTACATGGTGCTACAAAAAATTAAAATGCTGCATGTACGTTCATGTCATATAGTAAAGGTGGTAGAACAGGTAAGATAATAATAAGAATTTCAAATACAACCCCAAAATCTTATAGGGCTTTCGCACGAAGCGATTTTTCAGGCAACTTTTGCGTTCAACTCACGCAGGGTTGTACGAAAAAAAAAAAAAAATAATGGCTAAAAATATCAAAATATAAAAAAATATGAAAATATTCGCCATAAAAAGGCCTTTGCATTTTTCAACTTTGCATTCTACTTTTGGTTAAAGGGTCCTTCAACTAATCGCTTTCAACAAAGTTGGTCGCCAACCAACATTTAGCCATTCAACTTTTTCTTCGTGCAACCCTGAGCGAAAGTTGAACGCAAAATCGCCACATGCGAACACCTTTTTAGATCTCTTTAAACGACGATAAGAATTGCACCCTATAGTATAGGGCTTATACTATTAAAACCGTGCCTAATGCTTTCCCTTCAGAAGGCACCGTTATCTAAGTGGTTTGTAATTAGTAACATTTCAATACATTTTGGTGAAATCCTTTGCGTTTACTTCTTTTTGTCAACTAGAATTTTCTAGTTTCTAACGATTATTCAACTGGTTTATCTTATTCTGGCATTGCGCTTTTGTTTTAGAAATGTAGTTCCTACTTTATTGCTAAATGGGAAGGATTAAAAAGGATGACACCTTTTTTGGCACTTTTATTTTTCTATTTGACACAATTTGTGATTTTTTTTATATCCAATGTGGCATCTCATATGTGAGGATAGTTTGCAGCCCTGGCTTGGAGCATGCTCTCGCTCTTTCTAGGTTCCTAACTCCCCGCGGGGTACGTAAATTAGTCATGGCCACAACATCAGCGTGTACATATGTATGTGCCGCTACTCTCTTAAAAGCGCAAACAGTCAACGACGTAGCGTAGAAGTAAGGTTAACGCAGTCACGATCAGGGTTGCCACTTTGGTAAATTGTTACCAAAATTGGTAGAAAAAATTTGGGTTGGTAAAAAGGTAAATTTTTTCTCATTTTGGTAGATATTTGTTGAACTCTTCGTTACCGATTTATTTTTTGTAGTTATCTTTATATTATAAATTTCTTTGCATACTTTTTATATACTTACATACGTATAAATGTATATCCATATAAGGCGAACATATCGTGCTCCATTCAAAACTCATTTTTTAAATGATTATTTTAAATGATTATTTGAATACAAATCAAAAAAAATTTACAGGTATGTAATGACGCACTATACTTGTTCGCAAAAAAAATTTAATCAACGTCATTTTTTATCAATAGAAAATGTTAAATAAAAAACACAAAAGACTGGTGGCAAAAAATTAAAAAAAAAAAAAAAACGGGAACCACAGTGTGAGCTATACTCAAGTATTATTTGCTTTAAAACTCGGTATCTTAAATTGTTCTAAAAATTCAGAGTAAAAAATTCGAAATTTGGACGTAGTATATAGGTTGAATCCTTAATTTTTATGAATTTAGTTAAAACAACAAAAAATTTTTACTTGAAAAACATTGCGAATAATAAAAAAATCACCAGGTGCTTTTTTGAGTCACTGTATTTGTCAGCCTTGAAATCCAACGGAGAATCACTCTTGCCAAAAAGTGCTACGTTGGGCTGAGTAGGCAATTGAGAAGTAAAGTACTCTCTCGTCGTACAAAGTTCACACTCTATAAGTACTCATCATGCCTGTGCTGGTGTATGGCGCGGAGGCATGGACAATGAAAGCATCTGATGAGGCGGCTCTTGGAGTTTTCGAGAGAAAGATTCTGCGAAAGATTTACGGACCTTTACGCGTTGGTGATGGCGAATATCGCAGACGATTTAACGATGAGCTGTATGAGCTTTACAACGATATAGACATAGTGCAGCGAATTAAAATTCAGCGGTTCCGCTGGCTTGGCTATGTCGTTGGAATGGACAGAAACGCTCCTGCTCTGAAAATTTTCAACGCGGGCCGCGATGCTGATAACAGAGGAAGAGGAAGGCCTCCTCTGCGTTGGAAAGACCAGGTGGAGAAGGACTTGGCTTCACTTGGCATTTCCAATTGGCGTCAGTTAGCACAGAAGAGAAATGACTGGCGTGCTGTTTTGGACTCGGCCAAAATCGCTTAGGCGGTTACAGCGCCAATAAAGAAGAAGAGGTATTTGTCTATAATAACTCGAGTTGAAGTTTTTCAAATTATGAAGTTTCGTTGTTGAAAGAAACTGCGAATATGCTAATAATATGACTCAAATACCGTATAATTAGCTAAATAAAAATTACTAAATAACTAAATAACTAAAAAAATAGCAAAACTTTAGTTTTAATTGAAAAAAAGAAAAAAATAAAGCTATAGTTTTTATTAAAATAAAAAATTTATTGGTAGATATTTTTTAGATTTGGTAGATTTTTCTCAAGTGGATGGTAAATATTTTTTTTCGTCAGTGGCAACCCTGGTCACGATCTACCGAACGGGATTCGCGTATTAACGAAACTTACCACCGCATGGCGGTGACGCTGCCGTTGCTTCTCTCCTTTTCTCTCTCTCTCTATCTCTCTCTCTCTCTCCCTATCAACAGTAAATTTGATATGTTGCTCATAGTTGCCGTTTTAGTCCATTTGGACCAAAATTGTAGCTTCATTTTCCTTTGGTAGTTTGGTTGGTTTGATGAAGCTTTTGGTAGGCAAAAATGTTTTGAAAATGCAACCACATTGAGCACTAAAATTTGTACGCTTACCAGCCAGCAAAAAAACCGAAAAAGATCCATAAAGGAAAAAAGTGAATGAAATGCGGATTTTTGTCCGTTAACCGATTCCATTTTCGGATACTTTAACCACTGACGTATGCGGCAGAAACGTATGTTCAGACAAGTACCGAAAATTGTTTTGAAACGGATGAGTGTTTGCCTGTTGCTTTTTCATAGTTCGAAAAATATAAATTAAGGCAGTACCTTATGGCATCGGAAACTGCACCTTCTGAAAGCTTACAAATACTAACACACTACTCTGCGCGCTCAGCCACTGTCGCTTGAAAAACTAAAATACAGTTATTACTTTCAAATAACGTCATCATATTGGAAGCTTTCCAGATACGAAAATGAACGAAAACTGTAATCGTTTTCTGTTCGTTTCTGGTACGAAAACCGCATTGTTTTTTGAACGATTTTTAATACGTGAATTAAGGAAAATTGTAGTCGTTTGCTATGCGTTTCTGGGTACGAAAATTGTCCGAGACTGCACTGTTAGCAAAATTTAGGTTTTTTTTGCTGGCAGGGTTACTTTGCGTTTCCACGTTCCAAAATTAATTTCATTTTGGTCACACGTGCGCGTTGTCACGAGTTTTGAGTTTTCTCACTTCCCAAAGACATGATCGACAGCTGTTGAAATTTAACGAAAATTTGCCTATCTTGAGAGAGAGATTTTAATTTTAACTGCTAATTTGTGTGGCTAAAAAATCAGTGAATCCAAGAAATTTCGTTTTAATGATGGAAAAATATTTGGTAATTGGGAAACTAATTTGGTAGGAATTTTGGTACATACAAATATCTCAAGTGACAACACTGATGCTGCTACGTACGTCAACGTACGTTTACGCTACGTCGTTGATTGTTTGCGCTTTAAGTCCAGATCCCATGCGACCACTTACGTAACATTTTTTGGCGGAGGTAAGTTTTTTTTATTTGTAAAACTCTTTTTTCAACACTTTTATTGGGGTCACTCAGGACCCCATGCGACTAATTGTGTGAGTTTCTTTATGCGCCTAATTAAGAGTTAAAGTTTGGGCAAAAACTGCATAGTCAGAATATTGGTTTGACACTCAAAATCTTGGCTTAGGGTTTGGTGCCAAGCCCTAAAAAAGCGATGGTTCGGTTCAAAAACCGAATAAAGGGGAGGGACCTACAGTTATACGCGGACTCCGAACGGCGAGTGTATTCTTATGAGAAGCTGTTTTTCATGGCAGAAATACGCTCGGAGGTTTGCCGTTGTCTGCCGAGGGGCGACCGCTATTAGAAAAACTTGTTTGTTTTTATTTGATTTTTTGATGTGGGTTGAAGCGATCTTTAACCCAGGCCCCGCGTGGTGGTAGCGCGCACTACTAACCACTACACCACAGTGATCTCCTGTTGAAACTGTACTAAAACAAAGTCCTCAATTACAAGGGCGCGCTGATGACATTTTCCCTTGGCCGGCCCGGCTCTCGAGGGCCCTGTGCAAAAGTTCTACACCAATGGAATTATGAAGTTACACCAAAAATTACAAAACGTCATGGGTCAAAGCAACATCGCAAAAATATAGAAAAAGGTTTTTTTCTTAACAGCGGTCGTCCCTCGGCAGGCAATGGCAAACCTCCGAGTGTATTTCTGCCTTGAAAAACAGCTTCTCATAAAAATACAATCGCCGTTCGGAGTCGGCGTAAAACTGTAGGTCCCTCCGCTCTGTGTGACAACATCAAGGCGCACGCCACAAATCGGAGGAGAAGCTCGGTCCAACACTAACATATGTGTAAGCGCCAATCTATTATATTATTATTATTATTATTATGGGTAATAATGACCAATATGTTCTTGATTAAAATAGATTTTCAATAAACAAATTATTTTTTAAATTTACCCAAACATCCATGAAGTCGTTAATGAGATAGACTTCTACAAAAAATCGAATTTAAGCGAAGACTAGTGGATGAGTAACCCTGAGTTGAGTCAAATTAAATATTTTCAAATTAAAATAATTTAAATAAATTAAAACTTTGTAGGTCACTTAGAGCAGGGGCTCCCAAACTTTTTTCACCGCGGCACCCTTTTGGTGCTAAACAAATTTCGCGGCACCCCTACTCTTCAAATGCCTACGAAAACAAGAAAACACAATGCAAACTTTATGCTCCTTTAGATTTAATGTTGGGACTGATTTTTTTTTGATAATTTCATTATTTCCTTTAGGTTTATTGGGAGCTTTGACAATTTTACCCTGAAATCCTTTGACTTCACAAAAAGGAGAAAGTTATCAATTCTTCGGAATATTTTATTATTATTTTTTTTATGTATGTTACAGCATAACTTTGGCCCACGTTAACCGATTACTATAATTCTTTTTTTTTAAAGGAAAGTTGTAACCTCACAGGTGGTGCCATTGTAATTTGATTTAAATCCAATCATTGGATCATGAAGAGAGTAACGATAATCTTAAATTGAAGTCGGTTTGGTTTTTTGCTTAAAAATTACTTGTTTTTGTAAGAAATTGTTGAAAATGCAGTCTCACATAGAAATGTAAAAGTAAAAGTGACAAATACATAGTTTAGGAAGAGCCTGCCTGAAACTATACAAAAAAGCAAATAAGCAAATGGATGTATAGAATTGACAACAACAACCACGCTGTCGAGTTTAAATAGCGGCAAATCAGCTGCACTTGATAGTAGTTGGTTGAATAAGGAAAATGAATTAGCAACAAGAGTTTACGGGATGTACATAGCTCAGTGGTTAACGCTTCTGACTTTGAACATCGAATTCGCAGGTTCGATCCCTGCTGAAGTCTAGAAAAAAGAAGTCTGATGAGGAGATGTGGTGATCTCCGAAATAGTGCTATAACTTCTACCGCTTAGACTTTGTTGCTTTTTCAATTTTTCCTAATAAACAATCGTGGTACAAAGCTCAATAAAAATATTAAAAATAAAATGTTAACAAGCCACAATAACATTGACAAATAATAGTCACGTATTTTTAATGCAATCTTACCAACAGCAGTGTTTTCTGCATACACTTGCATCAAGAACTCTCTTGGCTCCCTTCGTAGTATTTAATGTTCAAAGTGCTGTCTTCACTGATGTGCTGAACGTTTTCAAAAGCTTAATTGGTTTTCTCAGTAGGTTTGCTTTTCGGGTCACATGAAAACGGGTTTGTTATCTAGCTGTAGACATCCTCAGAGTCAATATTTGGAAAATATCCGAAAATGGTTTTTTCTAAACCTTCCAAGTTAACGCTGGTAATGTGCGTTAATGCTAAGAAAATAACATTTACAGCCAATTTCACGAAAGCAATTTAATATAAGGCTCATTCCACGGTGACGGGTGTGACATTTCAACTCACATTTTAAGGGTTAATTCTTAAATTGTAATACAAAATTCTTTAAAACGAGTATTTTATAATAGGTTTCCGAGATATACACAATGCCTGTAATAAAAATTCCAAAAACAATTTAATCCGAACGAGTTATCTGAATTTTAGTCACTGTGACGGGTGTGACGAGTACGCAAACCAAATTAACTACTCCTTACTTGCATCACTTGNACAACAACCACGCTGTCGAGTTTAAATAGCGGCAAATCAGCTGCACTTGATAGTAGTTGGTTGAATAAGGAAAATGAATTAGCAACAAGAGTTTACGGGATGTACATAGCTCAGTGGTTAACGCTTCTGACTTTGAACATCGAATACGCAGGTTCGATCCCTGCTGAAGTGTAGAAAAAAGAAGGNTAAGGCTCATTCCACGGTGACGGGTGTGACATTTCAACTCACATTTTAAGGGTTAATTCTTAAATTGTAATACAAAATTCTTTAAAACGAGTATTTTATAATAGGTTTCCGAGATATACACAATGCCTGTAATAAAAATTCCAAAAACAATTTAATCCGAACGAGTTATCTGAATTTTAGTCACTGTGACGGGTGTGACGAGTACGCAAACCAAATTAACTACTCCTTACTTGCATCACTTGTCTTCTGCTTATGGTTTTAAATAGTTCGTTGTATAGTTAAATAAACATTCTCAACATTTACGCCAAAGCTGCTTGCCGCTATTGGAAATTATAGATTATATGTTCCAAATTCAACTGTGACGGGTGTAACAAGTTGAGCATGAATACATAAATACCCTGCAAACCGTTTTTACAGAGTATTCTGAATTGTAGAGAAATTTTAAAGAATTCGTAAAGATCTCCTCCGATTTTTTGCCGAATTTTCTAAAATGAAATAAACTGTGAATACTTCGATTGTTTTGAGAAATTGCGGAAGAAAATCGTAAAGATTCCAATATTTTCTTTCCGATTTTTTGCCGAATTTTCTAAGATGAAATGTACTGTGCACACTTCGATTCTTTTAGGAAATTTCGAAATAAAATCAATAACGTAATTATAATAATGTCACAATCGACATTGAAAATATAAACAAATTCTGACGCACCAAAAAAAAATATATATCTTTTTGCGATTTTGTGCTATAAACGCGTTTATTTATAAGAACCGAAAATTAAAAAAATAAGAACAAGCCAACAAGGTAAGTTCGATATTGCGATTATTGGGGAATTGATAACCTTCTAATTTTTTTCAAGTCGGTTAAAAATTTAGTTTACGTGTCTCGGCCTGTTTTTGCGTAATTTTAGCGTACCTACAACGTAATATGTATGCAGCTAAATAAGATTACTTTGTTCACAGATTCCTGTGTGTCTGCAGATGGGAATGCTAAGCTGGACAACACTGAAGCTATCATTAAAAGATTTTTCAACTCTACAAAGGACCTTCACGGAATTGTCGAGGACATGAGTCCAAACTTAATAGAATTATAAATTTATTAAATTTAACTTTTTTTCTACTTTTTACATTCAAAGCAAGTATCAACCTTAAACATGTTGTATTTACCTTCTTTATACCATGAAATAGTTAGCTTTTACTAAAATTTTAAATACTTACCTTTTGAACGCTTAAAATTTATATTTATCAGTTTATTGTACATTTACTTACCTTAAACCTTGAAAACTATTCTGAATTCTGAATTCTTTTGTAGCTAACATTAAGCTGCCTCATAGGCAAACAAGCATTTTATAATTATTTGGTCGCTATCGTCGCAAACAGCCGGATAGTAATTGAAATCCCGCTCTCATACATTTCATTTAGTATATAAACCGAATAAACTGTAGCGATTAATTTCCAAAAATTTCCGTGTTTAATTTCTTTCAGAAGGTTGGCAAAATATCCTTTTTATGAAATCTAATCTAACTTTTCTTCAGAATGCTGAAAAAATATTCCTAGAGAGATCTTTTAGAATTTTCCTTTAGAAATTGAACAAAATATATTTAAAGAAATCCTTTAGAATTTTCATTCAGAAATTTAACAAAATATTCCTAAAGAAATCTTTTAGAATTTTAGTTAAAAAGTCCTATAGATATTTCTTTACGAGTTCGTGTCAACCCCTTCATACGATTTTCTTTGAAAATTCGTAAAGAAATAATTACAGAATTCGAAACACATTTCCGAGTTTCTTTAAAATTTCGTTAAGATTTCGGGAACTTTGGTTTGCAGGGTATACATTATTAACAACTAAGCTAACTTTATTTCTCAAAAAATCGGATTTTACGAACACATACAAGATTCTGCCACCTAAAGACGGGATAATCCTTGATCGGACTCTTCTTCTCCATTGTATGTCTTAGTAATTGTAAAGTACTTAATTTTTAAATAGTATGAGACTATTACCAGTCAAACCGAGGCCGTTGCCTAAAAAAACCGTTTCAGATACTTTTTTTGCCCTGACAAGCGAAGTAATGATATCTTTTTATCCGTGACAGCATAGCTTAAGTTTACCCATCGCTCGAGCAACATATCTTTATGATTAGCTTTATCATCGCTGATCACAAACAGATATATGGCACATTTCAGACGGGTGTGACATGTGACGGGCGTGACCAACATAATCGGTTCTTTTTTCGAAAATAAAAGCATAAAAATACTTAAAAGCAATTCGCACATATATCCCTGTGTCATAGCGTTACTTTGTCAAATTTTTAACACTGTCCAAGATGTGTTTTCCTTCAAAAAATAACTATTTTGTGTATCTTGTGACGGGCGTGACATTAAAATATGCTTTGCTTCAATATATAATAAAATATTTAGTACTTGCCCGAAAAATTTGAAAATTACGCCGTTACAATGCTAAGGAATTTGTCTCTCCACTGACGGTTTAAACAATGCAAAAAAGGTAATAGACTCCGAAAATCAGTCTTGTAAATTTTGAAAAAAATTAACCTCTCATATGGGTTTGTAAATGGTACAACCTAAAGTAAAAAAATATCTGATTTTGAGATAAATTTCAGAATTTTGGCTTTCAGTCTTGAAAGTTAGATTTATTTACTCTTACTTACTAGAAATAATAGTCATATTCTTTAGTTTATTTTCGTTTCATTCGGTATCGATTACCGTGGAATGAGCCATAAGAATGATTTTAATTTTATGAATTTTATATGGAAATTGTAAGAAAATAAAAAATCATTTTCTATTTAAATTGCTGGTGAAACTGGCTGTTATCAATTTTCTTAGCGTTAACTTCGAAGTTACATAACGTTTTTCTGATTTACTTTATTTATTTGTGCGGTTTTCATGCAAATTGCTAGAAATTCTAAAATATACATGTTAATAAAAAAAATAAATCTTGACCTGCTAAAAAAAAACCAAAGATGTATTTTATTTCGCAGGCCTCTGTTATCTTCGCAGCGTCATCCAATATGGGTTTTAAATGCAAGTTTCTCTACTTGAGAGAGAATTTGAGAGCATTTTTTCTTACTAACTGATATTTTGAGTGATAATATTCGCTGGATTTTCGACGAACAAACCTATTGTCTTCCTAGAGAGTTTTGCTTTACATTTTGTGCTCTTTTACTTTCATTTTGACGCAGTGGCGTAGCCAGGATTAGGCCTTGGGGGGGCCGAAAAAAAAATTCCATCGATAACTTAAATCTGTGACACACAATGGCTAGAGGGGTCGCCTGAGTGCATTCTTTCATATATTTATGTATGTGCCAGTTTTACCGTTATATATTTTTTATCTACTCGTTTATTCCATGGGGTCCTCATGCTTTATTTAAATTTAAAAAATTAAATTACTATACCGTTTTAAAAATCTGAAAATTCACTGCGGGAAATTTTTTTATTCTCTTTTTGTCTTCGCCTTCTCGTTTTTGCCTTTATAAGTTTTGAAAAAAGGTTTTGAATGAACCATTATATCACATTCCTAGGCAAGTTTTGAAAGAATATTTTCGATACTAAATTTTATTAAAACAAAATGGCGAAATCAGCTTCATATAGAAACAGGGTCATCGTTAATTAAGAAAGAGATGTTCTTAAATATCATAACTTTACGACACTCACATATTGACTAGATTTTACTATTTATTTTATTATATTTTAATTTGAATTATTTGTTTATAAAAATATAGTTTATTCCTTAACAAACACTAAATGAAAATAAGTTTAATCTTTGAACAATATTAAAAAAAAATCGACAAACGTTCGTAAAATTTTCGAATTTCATTAAATTTTAGTCTAATAAAGTGCAAATTTAAAGTAGCTGTTATTTACAGTTGATGTACGGCATATTTTTGACGATGTCGGTAATTTTCTTCTATATTATCTAAGTATGTTCGACGATTTTTTTTAATGACGAAAATGAGCAACGACTTCATCAAAAAAAAAAATATATATACATATTAAAAATCAACGATAAGTCGCAGGTATGTATTTTAAACTTGCGCTTTATTTGAATTTTAAGATAAATGGAGAATCTAGTTAACAAGTATAAAGTTTTGATAAGCACTTGAAATATCAAGTTTTAGAACTGAATTCAAAGAAGATGTCTCTTTTATCCATTCATAATAACTTAAAAAAATTTGTTTGTTAAGAAGCGTTCACCTTTATGTTAAAAATGCATACACATTTATGTTAAAAGTGTAAAATATGTACCTAAATACATAAACTTTCCCATGAATACCATCAAATCATTGGTCTTGAAGGGAATCTATGTATGCATGTACTAAGAAAATATATGAGCAAATTAAAAAGTCGATACAATTTACAGTCGAAAAGTACATTTTTTGTATAGATTTCGTACTGAAGGAACAATTTTATTTCCCAACACTGTGGGGAACTAAGTAAAATGGTCTAGTGTATTTCGCAAATATTCAAATACATAATCCACCAACCGATAATTTTATATATTCATTAAAGGATAATTTTTTATCAGTCTGAAATAAAAAAATTATAAATCGGAAGGGTAAAATAGTATCGTGTTATTAATTCAAAAATAAAAAGTTTCATTTAACTGACGAAGGGGGGGATCTATCCCCCCAAACCCCCCTCCCCCCTGGCTACGCCACTGTTTTGACGCATTTCTGTGTTGGTTCTTTTAATTCAAGTTGGCCTTCGGTTTTTGGAGTTTAAATAAGTCCTCAGGGAAAAAAGTTAGTTTAAATAAGTCCATATGTGTACATATGCTTGAAAATATCCATTTTCCCTTGCCTTAAAACTTTAAGCGTGGGCAACAATGATGTTTTGTAATTAAGTCAGAATTGTATATGCGCTATCTGGGAAGACAATACCTGTAACATTTATTCTTGGCAGTATGTCCAAACACAAAGCGAGTTAAGCAAACAGTGAAAGAATTTGTTATTTTCTAATTTTGCGAATAAAACTTTACACTTCAATTTAAGTCATTGATAACACATATTTTATGAAGAAAATCCCCGTTACGGCCTTCTTTAGAAAAAAATATTCGTTTAAAATAAAAATAAGCGAAATAGGCCCAATTTTATATAACCCTACCTCCACGATAACGCTAGTAGCCATTTCTAACAGATTTTGGATCGCTTAGTCAAAAATGGAAACATATATACATTTGAATTTTAAGAAAACAAGGTAAATAGCAAAATCGGCTAAAAACGGCTAATTTTTTTTTACAAAACTGCTAAAAAATCGGCTTCCGGCTAAACCGAAATTTCTCCGGCTGTTTGCTATTGCAACCGGCTAAATCTATCCGGAAAATGACTAAAATGGCAACACTGGTGGTGTAGTGGAAAGCAGTGCGCGCTTCCACTCCGCAACGCCTGGCTTCAAAGCCTAGTCAAAGCAACATCGCAAAAATATAGAAACAAATTTTTTCTTAACAGCGGTCGTCCCTCGGCAGGCAATGGCAAACCTCCGAGTGTATTTCTGCGATGAAAAACACCTTCTCATAAAAATACAATCGCCGTTCGGAGTCGGCGTAAAACTGTAGGTCCCTCCGCTTTGTGTGACAACATCAAGGCCCACGCCACAAATTGGAGGAGAAGCTCGGCCAAACACTAACATATGTGTAAGAGCCAATCTATTATTATTATTATTAGTGGTGTAAGTCTTAAGTACTTCGCTCATCAAAAGTTCTTCTTCGATTTACATTCCGAATGGGTACCTCACTAACACCAGAAGAACATTATGTCCCACTACGTCGGTACTTTCGTCAAGTTGCAAACTAAACAATTCACAAGTTTTAAATTTTTTTATAAGTTCGTCCTCAATTGCCTCTAAAATCGTATCGATTAGCTCTTTGACAGTGTGATTCTGAAGTTCCAAAAAATAAGTAACACATACACGTGCGCGAAGTTGCTGCGCCTGTTACGAGAACAGCCCAGCCAGCAAAAAATCCGAAAATTATTCCGAAAACGGGAAGAAAAGTGGATGAAACGCAGATTAGGCCTACAAAAGTACCGAAAATGGTTGTTAAAAGGGTACTTTTTCGGCTATTTTTTTTTAAATTTTCTGTTTCAATTTTTCGTTGAAAAAACGTAATGGGGAACTACGCTGAAGGTCATTTTAATAAAAATCAAAATTTTTTCATTTTCTGGCCGATGTTGAATTTGCTCAAACCGCTTCCGTTATGTTTGAAAAGTTTAAAAAATTTGCCCGCACCACCAGTATACTGTAGCCACTAGCGTCACCCCAGGCATACGCTGGCGGCACCTCAGTGTGCCGCTGCACCCACTTTGGGAAAGCCTGACTTAGAGTAAAAGACATTTTCCAGTCGATCGTTACGTTAATTTCATATCTACTGTTATTATTTTCATTGTCATTAATTTCCTACATTCTGTATAGAGGGTTAAATAGCAACTTAATTATGAATTCCTAACTTTAAAATAAGCACTAATTAATATGTACTTAAAAAATACTACACCCTAATTTTTCAGTTTTAGTATGTAAATGTTGCTTAGATTTGTTAATGTGTGTGAGTGTAATATTTATGTGCCGCATGTTTTTTGTACACGAAATCTAAAGTGCCGCTGTGATAATTAATGATACGCTGTCATTATTTTCTCTGCTAACAATTAATTATTTTAGCTACACGGATTCCGATATACATATGTATACGCATACAAGCATAGTAATTTTCTTCAATCAAAATGACCGATTACCTACATCCATGCCCCAGGAAAACCAGTGACAATGCCAGTTATGAAAAATGAGCCATCGACTTTGTTATTGTTAAATGCTCGTAATTTGTATTTCTAGCAGGCTCTACTTATGATTGCCACCTAATATGTATGTATGTACATAATTATATGCACGATTTACATACATATGATATGCTAATTGCATAGTTATAGGTAGGGAATCCAATCCCGCAAACGCACCATTTTTGCGGGACCAGAAATGACGGATTACACATGCGGGATCCACGATATTTGCGGGAATATATATAAAACAAGTAAGAAAGTCTAAGTTCGGGCGAAACCGAACATTAAATACCCGGCGCACGTATTAAATATATGTTTTTCACCTTACCGAAAGCTACCGCTACATGGTAAGCCGGGGTGTATCCATTTTGANTCTGAAAATTACCGTTATATGGGAGGTAGGCGTGGTTCTTGTCCGATTTTGCACATTTTCAATACCATCGGTCCTACGCCCGAAAGTAGTGCACATACCAAGCTTCGTTAAGATATCTCAATTTTTACTCGAGTTATCGTGTGCACAGACGGACGGACAGACGGACGGACGGACGGACGGACAGACAGTCACCGCTTAATCGATTTCTCTTTTCATCCTGATCATTTATGTATACATTTGTCTATATCTATCTCGATTCGTTTTGCCTGTTACAAACAACCGTTATGTGAACAAAGTTATAATACCCTTGTGCACAAGTGCGCTCGGGTATAAAAAAATAAAATGACGAATGCGAGTATTATGCATACATCATTCTATAACCCAGTAGATAATTTCAGGAGTTAGAAGCCCTTCCGAAAGGCCTTCCTGAGAGTCAAGAGGCCTTCCACTCTACATTCCTTTCTCCTTTCTTTTTTGTATGGACTGGCATCAATCGAAGGGCTTCTTCTTTCGCTACCCATAGAAGGGCTTCCAAAAGGGTTTTCATAGGACGTACTTCAGAAGGCCTTTTGGAGGAGTTAATTCAAAGTTGCTTCTTTAATTTAAAAAATTCATAAATTTTTAAAGTATTTGCTTAATGTTTAAATCAAATACATATGTGTTATTGCTACCAAAAATGTATATTGAAATTCATTTGTAATTCTAAATAATATAAATTTATGCATTCGGGAAAATTGTAAATGGATAACACCCTTCTGCAGAGAAATATTTTTCAGCACTTCATGGGTAGGCCTTTTAGAATAACTTTACTTAAGAAGGCCTACCTAAATTATCTTCTGGGAAATCATATGTTCAAACAAAAAAACGATCGCACTGGGTACGACGGGGGAAACTTTCGCAATGTGTTTTGAGGTTAGAAGAAAAATTCGTGTTCAGCGACCCCAAAAACATATAAAACACCTGGTCTGGTTTTATTAACTTTTCATCGATTTTTTTTGTGGTCCTGCATAATTGATTAAAACTTGAAAACGTTCGCCTTGATAAGTAGCTTAAACTTTTTACACATACCGATTTATGAACACAATAGCTGCGTTCCAGCAGCAATACGAATAGCAGGATTTTACAGGAAGCTGTTCTCGTACGACACCTTACATAAGGTTTATTAATAGCGAAAACAGCTGTTCCTGTAAATCCTGCAAAACCTACTATTCGTACTGCTGCTGGAACGCAGCTATTATACAAGTTTCTATCGATAAATAAGTGTGCCAGCGGAAAAATTGATTTTTTTCGTGAGCTTCCTTTCAGATGCCAAATTTCGAATACTCATAACTCTGGTTCTATTAGAGCAGAGGTTCCCAAACTTTTTTCCCCCGTAGACCCCTTTCAAAAGCTTACTGGTTTCGGTGGACCCCAGCTGCTAGATTTCTAACATATTCCCAAAGCTCATTAAAAAATTGTGAAGATTAGATCTAACGATATAAATTTCCATCGCGGGTGAGTTCGAAAACTGAATTCGGAGTGGCCGAAGTAAAAACAAAAAATATGCTCTTGTGTTCTATTTATTAAAACAATGTGATTAAACACTTGCAAGCTTTAAAAAACAGAGTTCGTAAAGCGATCAAAGTACTCTCTCGCTCTAAGGAGTTATATTTTTTTAATAATAACATAAGTCGAGACTTTCATTGCCGAACTAGTTGGAAGTACTTAGATAGAAGGCTGGCCAATGCCTTAAGTGCAGCCTGGTTGTCACTTTAGATATGTCAACTTCTTCCCCTCTACCTATTTTCCACCATGTAGTCCATGGCTGTGAGGATTGCAAATACCTCAGCCTGGAAGACTGGGGCATATTCCCCAATAGAAAAACTGAAGCTTATGCCCATTAAATTCGAAAAACACCCCAGATCCTGACACAGAGTCAGCTATGGATCCATCAGTGAAGATTCGACAATGTGTGAGTCCGGGCTCAGTGCGGGAATTAAACCAGCATTCAACCACAGGGAACTTTGTCAAATTCACTGAGAGCAGAATAGCGATATCGAGATGGACGCCACCTTTGTTCTCTACATCGCGGTGGCGTA
Source organism: Rhagoletis zephyria (assembly GCF_001687245.7). Lineage (NCBI taxonomy): Eukaryota > Metazoa > Arthropoda > Insecta > Diptera > Tephritidae > Rhagoletis > Rhagoletis zephyria. The sequence goes on from NW_016157239.1 coordinate 178,870, forward strand.
CTATCCTATATCACTGATAAGACACAAGTGCTCAAACCTCTGCCGCCAGCAATATTCGCCTCGCCCCAATCAGTGTTATAAGAATATCCGTTTATTTTTAGTCTGTAGGTGGCCTTCAAGGTTCCCCACGACATGAAGACACAAAGTGACGGTAACTGCAGCAGTGCCTCAAGAGCACTACACTCAAAAAAATTAAAGCTAAATAAAGAGGATATCAAGCAACCATTTTGGTTCTTTACTATCAAAAAATATTCGTGGACCCCCACTTACAACTCGTGGACCCCCATATTTTTTTCACGCCAACGTAGACCCCCAGGAGTATGTTATATATAATATATTACTTTAACGCCATTTTCAAATATCAAACGGTAAAAAAGTTACGCGGAAAAACAGGAAAACTTAGTTAAATTTGAATAATCCTGAATCACTCATATTTTAGCTAGCTTTGGAATTGCAGCGAGCGGGTATTGTTGCAGATTGGATAAACACTACAGTTACTCTTTTTATGATATATTTGCTTCTGAAAAATACCCAACAGATATAGCAATTTTGACCATATACCTACTTTCGCAGTTCCTGATTGTGCAATAAAATAAGGTCACATTTAAAATATGAAACTTTAAAGACTTTATCATTCCTTCGGAAATATTTTCAAAAAATTCATCGTAGATTTTCTAAATCAAATCTTCTTTTCTACATATCAATTTTGAATATAACTGTTTATATTAAATAATATGATATTTTTCAGTCCAGCATATCCCGCGGATCTGCGGGTTTGATCACCTCGATCCCGAAAGCTTGCGGGATCAGTGATGCCGCGCCCGAAAAATAAAGTTTAACAAAATCTTTCAAAAAGTTTAACAAATCCACTTTAAATTAAGCAACTTATTTATCGGGTCTTAATAAAACGAAAAATGCTTGGAGTTACTGCTTGTTTCTTTCTGAGCTTGGTAAGTTGGTTATAGAAATAAAAAGTAAGTAAGCCAAGGCTCTCTAAGGCTGAGTTTTGTCGTTAAAAGTAAGGATTTTATAATCTAAGGGCCAATTTCAACTCAATATTTAAACGGCACTTAAGTTTAATTGTGGATTATTGTTTAAATGCCATTTAGCTTTCTGCTAAACAGCTGAGTGTTTTTTGGTGGGAATTGTTGGGATTGATTAAACAACTTACCAACCAATCTTGGTTGTTTGGTATAAACACAGGGTTCTATATCTCATATTTAAATAGCCAATATTGGCCATTTAAGTGCAGATTAAATGTATGATCTGAAACTGAACAGCAGAGGTTAATCAACAACCTCTACTTAAGTAGGCCACCTGAAATCGGGCCTAACAGTTGCTAAATTTGAAAACTATTACACATTATTTCAGGCTTTCAACACATACTCCTATAATAGTTATCTCCCCTTTCGCTAGTTTTTTGAATGCAAGAAAAAAACGAGTTTGGTATCATGTTACCCAAAATAGGGGTCTTCATCGAAAATGATAAAGGGATAAATTGCTTAAATTTATTAGTTTATCCGCATTATTTCATGAACGCACCTTGGTAAGTAATTGCACAATATTGTTTATTAGTTAACTTATCTGGCTAGTTACGTTTCATTCTAACCTCGTCCATTGTGCTAATTTGCTTTTTATGTTTAAAGTCTTGTATAAAGTGATAAACTTTGGTTAAATAACTTGTAACTTTTGATGAAGACCCCTAATGTGCGTGTTGATCTTGTCACGCAAACGAAGGGACATTAAGTTCTAGGTCGCCTCCGAACGGCATATGGTTTTTATGAGAAGCGAATTCATGGCAGAAGTACACTCGGAGGTTTGGAAATGCGACGACCGACGATCGGGAATTGCGTAGAGCAACATTTCCTGGAACTTTATATGGGATCTGGATGCCAGTCTTCTTAAAAATTAAATTGAAAAATTTATTGAAATAGTAACTCTTCCGACTATGAATTTTTGAAGAAAATTATCTTTTTTGACTATTTTAATAAACAAATTTAGCAAAACGAAGAAAAGTTTAACATTTTAACAGGCAGGAAAAACTTAATTCATTTTGTTTAAATTTAAGCAAAACGGCAACGCTGTGCGGGATTGCGATTTTTATGCGGGATTGGATATGTATGTATGCCAGCTAAAAGCATTCCATTAATTATTTTCGCGAATTTCACAAGTAACCGCTGATTAACTAGTATAGCATTAAGATTAATATGAACAGAAAATATAATGAAATACATATAATAAATGTTAAGTCCAAGCTGAAACTAAAAATTAATAATTACACCGTTTTGCCTGCTCATAAATCACTTGATTAATGTTTGCTATTGCGCCAGTTAACCACTGCCAAAGTAAGCGAATGAATGAGTGAAGTGTGCTTAGCGCTAGAGGCCAACCAAATGAGCAATACGTCCATCCATTTATGTTAGTTGCTTTCGGACAAGTCGTCATAAATTTGTACATATGTATGTGTGTATGCAGATACATGTAGATAGTACAGTATTTCTTACATCCATCAGTCTTGTGCTGTACCGCCCCCTTTTACCTTCACCTCGGTAGGGAAAATTGACGCAATACAGTTTTGTCTTAAGTGAAAAATGTAAATTAATAACAAAATAGATGAAGACAAATGACTTTGCTGTTGCACTGAAATCTGTAAAGTTTGCTTCTCTTTATTTCCTCAAACGATTTTTCTCATTTTTCCTCTATTTCTATGTAAGTATTTTGTATTATCAACTTACGCTTTAAAAATAAATAATCGCTGTCTACACTGACACCAAACGAGAGTAAAATATTAACCTCGGTCATCAAAAGAGAATTTTGAAAATTAAATCAAAGTATATACAGATGTGGCTGAGTGTTTAGAGGTGCGCACTACCGCTCTGTAGGGGCTAGGTTCGATACCTGATCAAAGCAAAATCGAAATTAGAAAAAGTTTTTTCTAATAGCGTACTATGGACCAGGATCAAAATTGACCAAAATTCAAAATCTTATCGGATTAGCTTGAAAGCTGTCACTATGATGTTTTTTGGGTCGCTGATTACGAATCTGGAATCATATTGGAAAAATTCAAAATGGCGGAGACCTGCCAATGCAATATATTTCGAAAAGGCTGCTAAATTGAGAAATTTCAGAAAGCAGTTGCATGAGCAGTCACACCTTGCATGTAAAATGTCTTTCGAAAGAGGTTTTTTGTTTACGAAAGCTGAAATTTTTGTTAAGGTTTTTTGGCTGTTCACATAGCGAATTAATTTCTGGTAATTTTTCTCGATACCAAAATACAACCCTGAGCCGCGTTGCCGGTTGTTTGTTCTTTCTCTTCGTTGTAATAAACGTAAGTTTTTAGTTTGAAGATTAATTTATTATTCACAACTTAAAATTAAATTCTGAAAAATAATTAGTTAAATTTATTTCTGTTAGTTTATTCAAAATTATGCGTTATTATTTCTCACAAACTCGCTATCAGTGTCACACGGCAACCCTCGATTAGTTTGGCAGCACTTGCAGCAGAAATAAAAATTAGTTGCATTCCTTATCTCCCAAAAATAATCAGGAAAGGTCCGAATTTGTCAGATTTAGTCCAAAAAGCGTTCCTTAACTCGAAAATGACAGCAAAAATGAGAGAGCAACATTCAGTGAGAGTGACTCTCTTCAGTCCGAAGTAGTCAGATTTAGTCAGAAGAATTTTTGCTGGCAAAATCTTGAAAAGTGTCAAACTCAACTGAATTTAAATTAACGGAAATTGAAGAATACACATAAAGTGAGAATAATCTAAAAAGGAAAAAAAGTGAATTGAAAGTGGAAGGAGGCAAATAATAATCAATATAGCAAGTGTTTATTCATGATTCAATAATACAAGGTTAGATAATTATCGACGGCCGCGGTTTCACACTCCCTTACAAAAGATTGCATTTACGAAGGGCGGAGAAAGGGGAAGAATGAAATCTCTTGGTGCGAAAATGGTACTAGAAAAGTACGCAGAGTAGGCAATTAGTAGTGAAATTCCTTTTGTAAATTCTAATGTATTTGCAGGAAATCTGGCATTTTAAACGAAATGTTGAACGTAATATTGGTATATCTACGTGAATTACGTAATTTATGTGCTATTTAGCTGTATAAAAATTGCAAAATGACTCAAAATTAAGAGACTACTATGAGATTGATGTAAACATCCAATTTAAAAACAGTTTATGTTTTCATCAGTTAAATATGCTTCATATGCATATACAAATAAACACATTGCACAAAAGCTTATACTTTATTTCACACCAAAGCTACACTGTTTCCATGTAAATTTGCAAAGAAGCAACACGGTGCCTCTGCTAAGGGAGCGGTGCGAGAGAGACAACTGTCAGTTTATCGAACCTTGTATTATTGAATCATGGTGTTTATTGTGCTTGTGCTTGTGCGAATGTGTTTTGTACATACATTTCTATTCTTATTTGACGTTGGTTCTGTTGTTGCCATTCTTTGGACTAAAAATTTGGTTTTTTGCGTTCCTTTACCTTCTCCTGTTATTCTCTTTTAGTGAGCGCATTTTGCTTACGCTCTTGCATTTTGACACTTTTCAGATTTTAGTCCGAAAAGATAAGGAATGGACCTATTGCTAATGCAGCACGAGCAAGTTGAAATATATTTTCGAAGTCGATTTTCACACTTCTAATTGCAATCACATCGTGCAACTTTTATTTCTGAAACTTATTCCGAAAATGAAATAGAAAGGTCTTTCTGGCTGTTCATACATCGAGATAAAATTTCTATTTCTCAATTTGACAGCCAATGGCGTGGAAAAGTTGGAAATATTGTTATGTCTGACACGCTATTTACTCAAGTTTTTTGAGGTCGCTGATTAAGGATCTGACATTAAATTTAAAAAAATCAAAAATAGCCGATGAAATACGGCTGACGATATATTGAAAAGTGATCGGATTGCCTTCAATCTTGTTACTCTGGATTTTTTGTGAACGCTGATTGCGAAGACAAACTCAGAATTGAATCCAATATGCCGGAATTTTTTTTTTTTATTTATTGCTTACGTGAAACTTGTTTCGTGGGTGTTTTTAAGGTCACGAACTGTAAATTTGGTATCGGATTTTATAAAGTCAAAGAGGCCTATTAAGTACTACCTCCAAAAAAAATTTACGATATCAGTGAATCCCTTTAAAAGTCGTTTATAAGAGGGGTTTGAGATTACGAAAAGGATGTTTTATTTTACAAATTTAATGTAAGTTTAACTTAACTTCATATTTAATAGTTAAATAACTTCACCCATTCTGCTGCTATGTACATATGTATATACATTACATTAAAAAGGTCGCCGTAGCCGAGAGGTTAGAGGTACATACTACCACTCCGTAGGACCTGGGTTCGATCCCTGATCCGATCAACATCTAAAATTAGAAAAAGTTTTTTCTAAGAGCGGTCGTCCCTCGTCAGGCAATGGCAAGACTCCGAGTGTACACTCTAAACAAATTTTGTTTAAATTTGCACATATTAAGATAGGTAACTAGTTTCCTCTCTTAATTAATGCAAATTTACGCACGTGTTAATTAAATTAAACCAGGGACCGCAAATAACGATTATCCTTTCAAATTTCAACTCAAAAAATCACGCGGAAAGAGAAATGCTACGTGCATAAGGAGTAAACCAATATATTTCTTATTACTCGGAGTACCTTCAGCGGCACTGATTTTTATTTTTTAATTTTTACTTATAAAAATCAAGTTTAATCATTACGTTTTGAGTTTTATTTTTTACTCGGAAAATAATCGTTACGTTTTAAGTTTTATTTTTTGCTCGGAAAATAATCGCTACGTTTTAAGTTTTAATTATTGCTCGGAAAATAATCGTTATTTCTTGAGTTTTATTTTTTGCTCAGAAAATAAAACTTAATTTTTGCGTATGCGTATGCGCATGCGTGGATAGACAGGGGGCGGCTGCATTGAACCTTTAACGCCACTGTGGAGTGGGTAATGAAAATACAGATACCAGGGCAGAAGCAAAGAGAACCACATTTANTACTTTCATATTCTCCTGACTCGACTTCAGCATTCGCTGCACTAGTGGTTGTGGTAATGCCCGTAGTTACCTCTACTTCTTTGTATTCAAAAGCAGCATCTGCAAAGTAATAGATATGAAAATGTGGAATTAAAAAATGCAACTTATGTGTATAATTTTGTACCATCGGACAGAAAGGTGTCGTCAACGACATATGTAACCAAATCCTCCGCTTGTTTTGTATGTGGAGCTGAAACACTAATTCCATTAGTAACAATTCATTGAACAAAATGAGAGATAATTACCTTCAACGCCATCGGAGTCATGCCTGTTATGTAAACCATCTACGTTGGAAGACATAGCTAGTATTTGATTTTCCACATCTGAATATGGATTTTGGGAATGAGCCCCTCCACCAGTTCTATAAAGTTCCTGCCGATTTATGGCTACTTTCTTTTTCAATGTCTTTTTCAAGCTTTCGTATTTCAATTTCAGAGTAGATGTCGAGCGTGCGGTTCCACCGGAGGATGAATTGAAGAGCTTTGCAACTTTCTCCCATGACGCTTCTTTCTCCTTATTGGTAACAGTGTCTGTCTTTTTGTTCTCCAATATATGCTTGTATTTTGCAACAATTTCTGTTAATATTCGCACTTCTGTTTGAGTGAAATTGGCAGATCTTTGCCTTTTTCTCGCGACATTTTCAACAATTTCGATATTTTCAACAATTTCAATTTCTTCCATTTTACAATTGGCAGACTTGACAAACAATAAGATTATACATACATACTTTTTGACAATCACATTGAGCAATTAACCTGTTGTCCTTTTCTTTCACAAGGTGTTTCCAATATATTTAGTTCGTACTCATTTTTTGATAACCATTCATGTTGCCATACTTCTGCAAATACAGAAGAATAGTTATCTACCACTTATCTGAAGAATGAAAAACTCAAAGTTTTTATTCAGTAGAATAAGCGAGGAAATAAATTTATTCGTTGGATTGCTATCTGGAGAATGTATCTGACAATTGAAAAACCGGCCCTAAGTGGTTAAAAAATTACCTAGAAGGTATGATCGAAATCTGTACTTGAATTCGAGAGGTGACGGATGGTCATGCAGCCCTCCTTTCATATATGTTCAATAACTTCACTAAACTTCACTCATTTTCATACATTTTTGTTTACTTTTACAAAAAAAAAATATTATCTCTGGTGATCAGGTAGCATGAATTTTATGAAATGTCATAATTTTATTAAAAGTCAAATGGTTAGCAACAACAACGAATGTCATTAAATGGAACTACCTTCTTTTTTGTATCATGGTTCACACATAAAATATTTTTTGTTTATATTTGCGCATATAAAGAGAGGCAACCAGTTTCTTCCCCTAATGTGTGTGCAAGCTTTCACACCGTGTAATGAAATTAAACTCAGGCTGTTTACTTTTACAAAACAAATTTGTCGTGTACAGCAAAATTACACATAAACTGTTTAAAATTTAGTAAATATAAGGACTTAATGTTTATTATTAGTACAAAATGTATTTTGACCTTCAAAAGTTTTGCACTTTTAAACATTTCGTGAGTATATTTATGTGTATATTTTAAACATCTCATGTTCTAAATCAAGTATTGAACATCTTATGCGTATATTTACAAATATTCTGATTCAAAAATAAACACTTTTCAGTAGTAGTTTTACATACAATTTTTCTAATGTATTTCTGCGGCGGCGTAAAATTGTAGGTGCACCTATTTGTGTTATAAAAGCAGGACGCACGCACATCACGAATTGAAGGAGATGCTCGGCCCCACACTTAGCAAAAGTGTAATACCATGTTCGAACTGCTATAGAAAACATGTTTTCGTTGCTGAAACTGGTTTTCGACCTAAAACTTGTGTTTTCGTCCATGTAAAATCTGTCAAACAGAAACTAGTTTTCGCTGAAAACTTCTTGAATTCCCACGTTCCACTCATTCCAGTCGGTGCCATCACTATTTTTTTTAGATATATAAATTTTTTTTTTTAGTTTCAGTTTAGTTCATTAAAAGAATAATACTGATAAAAATAAAATTCTTCACAAAAACAGGGTTGAAATTTTGAAATTCCTGCCTGTATTTTGTTTGTAAGTCAAATATGAGTGGCATTGTGCTACTATGATAGCACGGCCGAGTAATCATACTCAACATATGTACAGTGGTCGAAAAAATTATAGCCGCACCAAATTTTGACAAGTTTTAAAATATTATTTTTGTTTTTATTTAATTTCGGTTAGTTTTTTACAAATCGTTCTTTACCAACATCTGTATAAATCAGGGACCGCAAATAACGATTATCCCTTGAAATTTCAACTCAAAAAATCACGCTGAAAAAGAAATGCTACGTGCATACGGAGTAAACCAAAATATTTCTTATTACTCGGAACACCTTCAGCGGCACTGATTTTTATTTTTTAATTTTTACTTTTAAAAATCAAGTTTAATCATTACATTTTGAGTTTTATTTTTTACTCAGAAAATAATCGTTGTTTTGAGTTTTATTTTTTGCTCGGAAAATAATCGTTACGTTGTAAGTTTTATTTTTTGCTCGGAAAATAATGGTTACGTTTTAAGTTTTATTTTTTGCTCGGAAAATAATCGTTACTTCTTGAGTTTTATTTTTTGCTCAGAAAATAAAACTTAACTTTGCGTATGCGTATTCGCATGCGTGAATAGACAGGGGGTGGCTGCATTGAATTTTTAACACCGAGTGCGTAATGAAAATGCAGAGAGCAAGATACAAGGGCACAAACAAAGACAAGGGCAACGACAAAACCACAGACACTCACAACCTATATTGAAGGATCAAGCCAATGATAAAGATGAAGAACAGGACAAAGTTAAAGATAAATAGAAAGACAAGGATAAAGACAATGATGAAGATGAGGATGAAGATGAAGATAAGATGAAGATGAAGATGAAGATGAAGATGAAGATGAAGATGAAGATGAAGATGAAGATGAAGATGAAGATGAAGATGAAGATGATGATGAAGATAAGGATGAAGATGAAGATGATGATGAAGATAAGGATGAAGATGAGGNAAAAAATTATAGCCGCACCAAATTTTGACAAGTTTTAAAATATTATTTTTGTTTTTATTTAATTTCGGTTAGTTTTTTACAAATCGTTCTTTACCAACATCTGTATAAATCAGGGACCGCAAATAACGATTATCCCTTGAAATTTCAACTCAAAAAATCACGCTGAAAAAGAAATGCTACGTGCATACGGAGTAAACCAAAATATTTCTTATTACTCGGAACACCTTCAGCGGCACTGATTTTTATTTTTTAATTTTTACTTTTAAAAATCAAGTTTAATCATTACATTTTGAGTTTTATTTTTTACTCAGAAAATAATCGTTGTTTTGAGTTTTATTTTTTGCTCGGAAAATAATCGTTACGTTGTAAGTTTTATTTTTTGCTCGGAAAATAATGGTTACGTTTTAAGTTTTATTTTNTTTTATTTTTGCTCGGAAAATAATCGTTATTTCTTGAGTTTTATTTTTTGCTCAGAAAATAAAACTTAACTTTGCGTATGCGTATTCGCATGCGTGAATAGACAGGGGGTGGCTGCATTGAATTTTTAACACCGAGTGCGTAATGAAAATGCAGAGAGCAAGATACAAGGGCACAAACAAAGACAAGGGCAACGACAAAACCACAGACACTCACAACCTATATTGAAGGATCAAGCCAATGATAAAGATGAAGAACAGGACAAAGTTAAAGATAAATAGAAAGACAAGGATAAAGACAATGATGAAGATGAGGATGAAGATGAAGATGAGATGAAGATGAAGATGAAGATGAAGATGAAGATGAAGATGAAGATGATGATGAAGATAAGGATGAAGATGAAGATGATGATGAAGATAAGGATGAAGATGAGGATTGTTTTCCGAGCAAAAAATAAAACTTAAAACGTAACGATTATTTTCCGAGCAAAAAATAAAACTTAAAACGTAACCATTATTTTCCGAGCAAAAAATGAAACTTTAAATGTAACCATTATTTTAAGAGCAAAAAATAGAACTTAAAACGTAACCATTATTTTCCGAGCAAAAAATAAAACTTAAAACGTAACGATTATTTTCCGAGCAAAAAATAAAACTCAGTTAATAACGATTAAAAAGTGATTTTTATAATAAAACTTATAACCGTTACGGTCCCTGATACATCTGTATCAGAAAGAACTTTAAGTGGTGTAATAATTTCATGATGTTTAATATCTTTTCGATTGAAATCGAATATTATTTTCATGTGCTATATGCTATGATTTTTTTGCTACCTTTCCATATTTTTGCCTGCCACTTTAATATTGGCGACCGAGTAATTGAAATACGCAAGAACCAGCGATATTTTTTGAAGCGTGCTGTGACAGATGATTAGCCATGCCATATTTGAAGATCAGTGGCAAGGCGAGTTCACACTTTTAGCAGGTGTTGCCAATCGGCCCTATGCTTAATATCGTCAACGTCATCGTCGACGATCGTCAGCGCATCAGTAGCATGGCTGACGATGACCGTATCGTCACTTTTACTGACGATGACGATATTTAACATAGGGCGGAATATACATACATCAATTAAAAAGAAAAAATTGAAGACGCGAAATTTATTGCATGAAGTGAAAGGGAGGGTAATAATAACCTAACCAAAGTTTGTGAAATGGACCATTTTAAAAAGAATTGGATCAATGGACCAAACGAAAAGGAACGGACCAAATTTGGTCGATTTGGACCAAAACGGCAACTGTGCTTCTGTCGTAATTTCACCTTAACTTTTGAAACAGGTGGAAACTTTTCCAAAAACCTAACAAATATTCCAAATTTTTGTGTGCTGAATTTCACTTAAATCTGACCAGCCGTTTCTGAGTGGAGAGTGGGCTCTTTTTTATTACATCCAATTTGTTGTTCCAACTTAAAAAAAATAGAACCTTATTCCACATCTACGGGCCAAATCCTTTAATTTTACGCTTCATTTTTGAAATTCGGGCGAATGGTGTAGATCTAATGGTTTTCACAAACATATCTAAAATATAATTAGATAAATATGAATTTTTGAAAAAGTGGTAACCCTAAACAAAAAGTTATATAATTGCTTGGTCATACGAAGAAGTTTCAGCGATCTGAATCAGCTACAGAATTGGGGTATGCCCGTATCAAACTGTAGTGCAAGCATAGAAATTAGCATTCAAATGCCGCTCACAGGACATGCGCTCCCCGCACCATGATACTGGACTTGCCTGAAATTGAAGCCCGTGATGTCGGCAACATTTGGTTTCAATAAGTTATCTTGTGATATCACACTTCTGGATTGAAAAGTCAAAAGTCTTCACCGATAATCCAGCTATGATTCAAAACTTGAAAGCCAACTTTACTACATATCGTAATTCGCGCAGTACTGGAAAGATTAATTAAAAATTGGACCTTCTGAATTCACAGCGTAGTCGCGGCCAACATTTGAATGAAATTATTTTTTGAAGTGAAACTTCTTTAGCGGCGGTTGGTTGGGTGGGAGTAAATTGGCAAATTCAGCGGAAATTGCACACGGAAATGGTGCAACGGAAATGATGCAACCGAAATCATGCAACGGAAATGGTGCAACGGAAATGGTTGGGGCTGAAACAAGTACTTCTTGTGTGTATGCAAAGGAAATTATGCAATGGAAATGATGCAACGGAAATGGTGCAACGGAAATGGTTGGGGCTGAAACAAGTACTTCTTGTGTGTATGCAAAGGAAATTATGCAACGGAAATGGTGCAACGGAAATGGTTGGGGCTAAAACAAGTACTTCTTGTGTGTATGCAAAGGAAACGATGCAACGGAAATGGTTGGGGCTGAAACAAGTACTTCTTGTGTGTATGCATATGGTATGAATTTAACAAAAACTTGCTAATAAAAGGTTAGAGGATAACACTTAGAAATAACAATACAAGAATGTAAGTAAAGGTGAGTACGTACATAGATAAAGAAAATTATAAAGGCAAAGGTAAAAATAAAAACAAAAAAAAAAACAAAGATATGTAAAGATAAAGGTAAAAACGAGGACCAAGGTAAATTTAAACACTTTACTTATATATATAAGGGCAAACGTGAAGGGGAATATGTTGATGAAGAAAATGATAAACATCAAAGTAAAAACAAAGACGAGGATGAGGATACCGATAAAAGTAAAGATGAAGATAGGGGAAGAAAGATTAAAATAAAGGTAATTAAAGAGGAGCGGATATAGAGAGAGACATAGAGACTCAATCTGGGAACTATTTTGGGATTTTAGAGAATTTTCGAGATTCTCGAGACTTATCGATTAAATAATCGATATTTTTATCGGTTTCGTTATCGATATTTATCGATTTCGTTATCAATATTAACGATTTTGTTATCGATGTTTACCGAATTTGTTATCGATATTCATCGATTTTGTTATCGATAATTATCGATTTTGTTCTCAATATTTATCGACTTTGTTAGCGATGTTTATCGATTTTGTTATCGGTTCTTATCGATTTTGTTATCGATATTTATTGATTTTCTATCGATTTTGTAATCGATATTTATCGACTTTGTTATCGATATTTATCGATTTTGTTACCGTTTTTATCGACTTGGTTAGCGATGTTTATCGATTTTGTTATCGATTTTATTATCGATATTTATCGATTTTTTTATCGATATTTATCGATTTTGTTATCGATATTTATCGATTTCGTTATCGATATGTATCGATTTTGTTATCGTTATTTATTGATTTTGTTATCGATATTTATCGCTTTTGTTATTGATTTTGTTATCGATATTTATAGATTTTGTTATCGATATTTATCGATTTGGTTATCGATATTTTTATTGCTTTTCTAATCGATTTAGCTAGAGTATGAAGATAAAAATTAAGATAATGGAAAAACAGAATAACATGTATGTTATTAAAACGAACAGTGGTAGAGGTAGGGATCTACATTGATAGAAAAAAACCGAAAAATATAACCTTAAGCAAAAGCAGTTATAAAGCATAAAGTTTGTATAGATAGATAAGTAACGTAAGTTTCACTTCTACAGTGTGGCCCAGGCGCACTTACTTTTTTTTAAGTAAATGTCAGAGATTTTTCATTCGGGTATTAATAAAGATTCCGGCATCCTGCTCTGTTTTAAGAGTTTTATTTAAAATTAAAAAACAAAGGTCTAGATAGTCTAGCTGCAGAGGTTAGTAAACATTGTAAGATTTCAAATTTATTTATTTAGAAGATTTAAAGACTTAGCTTGGAAATTAAGTAAGTATTTTCCAACCTATTTCGATTGCTACTCAAATTACAATAATTCATGTAACTTATTAAATAACTTGAATGCAATTTTTAACCAGGCGGCAACCATTTTCGGAAAAAATTTTGGACTAAAGAAATTTCAAACCCACATCTATTGATACCCATAAAATAGTTTAATACCTCAAGGCCAAGTAGTTTTTAGGACACACATATATGATATAAATGGGCGGTGCCACCCCATTTTTCCTAAAATTTCCTAAAAACCTCTTCTTTGCTAAAGAGCGATTGTATATATCAATTTTGAATAAATATTGATGAATTTCTTAGCCACACTGGTCAAGAAATCTTAAAGTCCGGTACATAAACCATATAAATTCAAGGCCGTATTTAATAAAACTCGCCTAACTTCGACAATTTTCATGCGATTGCAACAAATGAGCTATCAGTTTATTTAAAAATAGGTTTAATTTTAGATGGTACTACATATTTTGAAATTGTGGAAATTATCGATGGTCAAAATTAAAAAATTGAGAGAAATATGGGTTTTATTTGATTTTACTTGATAAAAAATCCCAACAAGCCAACTCCGGTAATAGATTAATTTTAGAGGCACAAAATCGTATTTTCTGTTTTCTGACCTAAATGGATCTCTAAATGAAATTTAAAAAGTCTATAAAAATAGGCAAACACACACAAACAAATAAAATTATAGGGTTTTATATGCGCACCCTAATGTACATATGTGTTACTATTTTATAAAATGTTACTAAGAAGTATATAAAGATTTTAGTTGTTTCATCCTAGGTTCAGCATATATGAGATATCTTCCGGGTCCATCTTTTTCTTGATATAAGGAATTTTTAAGCACAGTATTGGCAATGATTAACCTATTTAATAATGAAAATGGCAAAAATGGTAACAATTGTTTTCAGGAGGAAATGAAGTCATGGCCATTTTGTCCAACCGCTCTTCCCATACATACTTTTGTACATATGTACATCAATAGTATATGTGAATATGTATCTATTCCGATACCATGCCCCATCAGCCGACATTCAATGCCCGCAGCGTGCACGCGAATAAAGAGCGAACCTTTCATTTCATTTGGCCAAATGGTGTAGTTTCCACGCATCAAAACCATATCTCCAACAGTTGAACACCCAAACAAGCCACCAGCCAGTTAGCTAGTCGACAGTTAATTCCGCGAAAGAGGAAATTATAATTCGTGCCCTTTGGCGGATTTATCTGATTGAATTAATGCTCAGTCACTAGAGGAGAATTTGGCGTTGGAGTAAACCGAAATCTAAAAAAAAAACTCCTAAATGAACTGTACTAAAAGCCTTTTCGACAAATCCAGCTCACCATGGCCACGCTTTCCACTACCAAGCAGGCTGACTAAAGACCAGGCTGGTATGCTTTTGCTGTTTGAATGGCTTTTGCGGTGGTGCAAAACACATGTTTGTATGACCGGAACAAAAAAAAACATGTTTATACATACACACATATGCATGCCCCTGCAGGCAAACCGTGGACTAGTTCCATACTACATCTTTATCGCCAAAAACGAACCAGTCCGATAATAACTAGATCCCCACCAGCCCAAAATCGGCGAAATGTTGTACTTTTAAAAAACTATTTTATTTCACTTTCTCCATTAGAACTCTATATTTAAGAGGACGATTTTCGAACTGGTTCGGAACTATGGAAAAAGGGATGCAGTCGGGGGCTTGTTCACTTCACATAGATATGTGTTTGGCGGCTTTTTCATTCAAATATGCTTTAATTCTGCACTTTGCAGATGCTCTTTCATAGTTGGGTAATACAAAACTGAAATTTGTGTTAACATTTTAACATTTTGGAATTTTCTGGAGTGTAACCAATAACAGCAAGCACCACTGCAAACTTAGCTGAAGCCAAAGGTTGTAAGCGTACATTTCTTACAATCATTCAAAAAATTTAATTTCAAATTGAAAACACATTTCTTTGAAAACAATTTAAAATCACACACACGGAAAACTAAAAGGATTGAAATATCGTGATACTTCGTCGATTTTAGAACTGGTTCGGAACTATAGAATTCAGGACTAGTTCGGAACTATCGATATAGGAATGCAGTGGGGGGCAATTGACACTTCATAGGACATCGCCATGTTAAATTCGCCAGTTGTTTGCGTGCAAAAGAGACTTTTCACCAACCAGTACTGGGTCTAAATGTACTAGGAGCGCACCAGTTCAGAACTAGAGGTTTTCCCCACAGGGGTACTGTGTGTAGTGCATGTGTTCGTGTGTACGGCCCGCTTTGTCTTTTAAGCTGGCTCGTAATCATATCCATTCAATAAAAAAATGCGTATGGCATGAATGAAGTTCTTTTTGAAGCCAGCGTTTTTTGTTTCAATTCTCCACTTTGCTCCCACTTTTCCCAACAGTGCTACTGCTTTTTTACTCCCTTTATTTCGGCTCTTCATGTCGGCAATGCTGTGGCCAAGTTGTCAGCTCAATGCTGGCAGCGCACAACAGTTTAACAAGCGCGAATAAGCCGGCAATAACAACAGCATATACATACGTGTAGCGGCAACAATCCTTGAAACAGGAAAAAATGAAGAAATGAAATTGCGAATAAAACAATAAAAGCGAAAAATCGCAACACTGTCAGAGCCATTTGCCCCTCGTTCATTTCGCAGTTATGTTAACATTTCTGACAGCTCTTTGGCTTTCGGCCTTTTTGTTCCTCAACCCAGACACAAACACCAAAATGTTCGCGCAAAATCTGCAGTAAATGCAGCACTACTAACTATTGTATTCTTCCGCGGGCTTTCCGCTACTCCTCCACGTTCCCTCAGCACTCTCATCCGCGTCTGCTTTTAAATTTATATTTTGATTTGATTTTTTTTTTTGCAAATTCTTTGATTTGCCTTTATGTATTATTCTCTCATTTCACAGCCAAGATTGTATTTTTTTGCTGTCTGTTGCTTTGCTTTGATCACAAACATAAATTGAGTTATTCATTTGCAACTCAATAAATCATAAAAATGTATGGAAAGCTTTCTAAAAATTTCACTACCATGCCCAATGTATGTAAATCCGCTGAAAGTGCTTAAAATACTCAAATTCAGTCTACGGATTTGTGTTGTTGATATATTTGACCGCAGATAATAGCTCTTTTGCGTAGACGCGTCATGGACATGAATATACCATCTAAACGCACCATAACTTTTTTGAAAAAAAGTGCTCTATAAATAAAGAGATGCCGCAATTCTTCTGAATTGCCAAAAATGTTAAAAGGAATTATTCGAATGATACTTTTAGCCATTATCCAAATGATATTACAACGCTTTTATCAACTTGTTTTTAGTTAAGAATGTAGACAAAAATGTAATCATTTGGTTCTGACGGATGCTCAACTTGCATTTGGATTGTATTCAAATTAAAAACATAAATATTAAAGATGATTTTGGTATACATATGTATGTGAATGTGTATGTTATCAGTATCACATTAACAGAGTAATCAACGCAGCTATAGCTATCGGATCCCTGAGAAAATTAACGACGACATGCTCTTGGTGGTAAGCGAAATTCTTAAATTGCCTAAAGCAAATAGAATAAAGAGAATATGGAGGACAGTGGTAAGAGGGGTCAAGCGGTTTGCTACACTTTTAAAAAAGCTTTTGGAAAACCTTGCCGCCGTATATCACCTGTAGCAAATATGTACAACAGTTTGCACGCCGATTGTAGCCCATGGGACCCTTGACTTGCGGAAAGTGTTTGCGAAAGTGCAAAAACACGCATGCCTCGACTTATCGGGAGCAGTCAGCAACGCGCCTAGGTTAGTACATCAATACAGCTGAGATTAATGCTTTAGCGAAGGTAGTTAATTTTCTACTTGAGGCGGTCGCTGTGGTGTGGTGGTTAGCATGGCGCGCTACCATTTCGCAAAGCCTGGGTTCAAGCGTGGTTCAACCCAAAGTGAAGAAATAAAACACAAAAAAAGTCTGTGTATAATAGCCCGAAATGTTTGTCGCCCCTCGGTAAGCAATCCGAGTGTATTTCTGCCATGAAAAACAGCTTCTCATAGCAATACAATCGCCGTTCGGAGTTGGCGTGAAATTGTAGGTCCCACCCCTTTGCGTGGCAACATCAAGGCAAACGCCCCAAATCGGAGGAAAAGCTCGGCCAAGCACTAACGTATGTGTAAGCGCCTATCTATTATTATTAGTTAGTTTCCTACTAAATAGCACTATTCCAGCTGGAAAAGTGACTATCTTCGTCGGTAGCCAGCGTTGGGCATTGCTGGTCTAAAGACCCATAAATAGGGTTCGGAATCTCATGAACAAAAAAATCGGAAATATGTGCATATAATATGCACTGAAAATTTAAAAATATGTGCTATAATCATGCGATTAAAAATATTTTCCTAATATCCTTTTGCCAGTAAAAATAAATAAATCATGTACATATTTGAACGAGAAAAAAACGAAAACTCACTCCACGATACAGTACATATATATATGTATATGTATAAAAATGAAATGTTTTTCGTATGACCGCGATGCCTGACCAAACGGCTTAACCGATTTAAATTCTGTAAAAAGCACTGTTTTGCACCTTCTGTGTGGAAGGTTTTTCGATTTAAAAAAAGTTGAAATTTTTTGTTGTTGTTGCCGAAAAATGAATAATGCTGAGACGTCACGAATTCACAATTTCATAGAGTTTTCTGTACATTAAATGTCACCAAACTACTAAACAGCTAGCCCGATTTGGTTCATATTAGGAACATGTGTCAGTACCATGAAAATAAATATTTGTCTCAAAAATTTGATCGCTAGCTGGCGCTGGGGTCAGGATATTCCTAAAAATTTACTTGCCGATTTGGCTCATATTTAGAATACAATTCAGCCAATTGAAAATAAATATTGACACTAAAAATGTACACGAAAGGTGGCATTGTGGACGATATATTCCTAGAATTCTTAAACACTGGATAATGATAGATATCTACTATATATTTGTAGAAGTATGTATGTATGTACATATATGTGTATGTATGTGCCAGGTTGCAACCTAAACGGATGGACAGAATAGAATGAAATTTTGGCAGAGTATTGCTATCACACCTATTATAAGCCAATAGGAAGAAAAAAAATGGGCCTCCAAAAGGGGGCGTGGCACATCCCATAGGCGTGAAAATTTTTATCAGCTATAAGTTCGGAACGATAGGTCACATGAACTTGAAATTTGGTGGGCAGACGTATCTATAGTAGGTGCTTATACTAAGGTATATATATATAAATGCCTTTGTAAAAGAGGGCGTGGCACATCTCATAGGCGTGGAAGTTTTATCAGCTATAATAATATAGATTCAAAACCAACAGTCATATGAAATTGAAATTTGGTACGCAGACGTATCTATGGAAGATGCTTATAATAAGGTATATATAAATGAGTGCAAAAGGGGCGTGGCCCATCCCATAAGCGTGGAAATTTTTATCACCTATAATTTCGATACCATAAGTCACTTGAACTTGAAATTTGATATACAGACATATCTATGGTGCTTATAGTAAGGTATCCTTACTCCTTACTTATATTATAAATCCGAAAGTGAGTTTGTTTGTTTGTTACGTTTTCACGCTTTGACTGCTTAACCGATTCCAATTAAATTTTGTACACTGGGGCCATTTAGCCCAACTTAAAATATAGGATAGATTTAATCTCGATTATACGAGGGGACGTGGCACCTCCCATATAACGGAATTTTCATAAAGTACTGGGACTTCGTCAGNGTGCGCAGCATCCTTCACTGCATCAGCTGGACACTTTTCCCCCACTAAATTTGAAGCTGGATGTTTTTTTCGTTTAAGTTATTAATTTAACTATTAGTTTACAAAATTTCAGCTTTTGTAGTATCAGTTTACTCAGCGCATATTTTTCACTTCTTTACGTGAAAAGCTGGAGCATAATCCCCCACTCTAAATTCGGCTGGACACGTTTTTTCATTTATTTATAACATAATAAACATATTAACAAAATTTCAGCTTTTGCGGTATTAGTTTTTTTTTATTGTTATTTTACGTGTGTGGGAGGCTGCCGCAGCTACACCCCCCGGAAGTGCGCCAGCTGGTGGTCCATTCACTTACTAGCGATGCCAAGTAAAGCTTAGGACAAATTTTCAGCTTTTGTACTTTTGGTCACTAAAAAATGTCGCTGGCTCCCGGACTAAAAGACTGTACTTTTCGACTGTAAATTGTATCGACTTTTTATTTTGCTCATATGCATGCATGCATATACATACACAGATTCCCTTCAAGATCAATGCTTTGATGGTATTCACGGGAAAGTTTATGTAGGTACATTTACATATTTTACACTTTTAACAGAAATGTGAAGGCAGCNGATAGATTTAATCTCGATTATACGAGGGGACGTGGCACCTCCCATATAACGGAATTTTCATAAAGTACTGGGACTTCGTCAGTGAAATGAAACTGTTTATTTTTGAATTAATAACACAATACTATTTTACCCTTCCGATTTATAATTTTTTTTATTTCATACTGATGACAAATTATCTTTTAATGAATATGGATTATGTATTTGAATATTGCGAAATACACTAGGCCATTTTGCTTAGCTCCCCATAGTGTTGGGAAATAAAATTGTTCCTTCAGTACGAAATCTATACAAATAGTCCGGGAGCCAGCGACAGTTTAGGGTTAGTCATTTTAGTAGTATCAGTTTACTCAGCGCATATTTTTCACTTCTTTACGTGAAAAGCTGGAGCATAATCCCCCACTCTAAATTCGGCTGGACACGTTTTTTCATTTATTTATAACATAATAAACATATTAACAAAATTTCAGCTTTTGCGGTATTAGTTTTTTTTTATTGTTATTTTACGTGTGTGGGAGGCTGCCGCAGCTACACCCCCCGGAAGTGCGCCAGCTGGTGGTCCATTCACTTACTAGCGATGCCAAGTAAAGCTTAGGACAAATTTTCAGCTTTTGTACTTTTGGTCACTAAAAAATGTCGCTGGCTCCCGGACTAAAAGACTGTACTTTTCGACTGTAAATTGTATCGACTTTTTATTTTGCTCATATGCATGCATGCATATACATACACAGATTCCCTTCAAGATCAATGCTTTGATGGTATTCACGGGAAAGTTTATGTAGGTACATTTACATATTTTACACTTTTAACAGAAATGTGAAGGCAGCTATTTTAAGATACACTTCTTAACAAACAAATTTTTTTAAGTTATTATGAATGGATAAAAGAGATATCTTCTTTGAATTCAGCACTAAAAGTTGACATTTCAAGTGCTTATCAAAACTTTACACATATTCACTAGATTGGCCATTTATCTTAAAATTATATAAGTTTAATTATTTGTTTATAAAAATGCAGTTTACACTTTAACAAAACCCGTAAAAATCCATGGTTTAATCTTTGCGAAACATTAACAAAATCAACAAACTTTCGTAAAGCTTTTTAATTAGATTTGGTATAAATATATATTTTGAGTATGCAGTTTTGTAGTCCGATCAATTCAAATAAAGCGCAAGTTTAAAATACATAGCTGCGACTTATCGTTGATTTTTAATTTTTTTTTTGATGAAGGCGTTGCTCATTTTCTTCATTAAAAAAATCGGCGAAAATACTTAGATAATATGGTAGAAAATTACTGACATCGTCAAAAATATGCCATACATCAAGTGTAAATCACAGGTACTTTAAATTGGCACTTTATTAGGCTAAAATTGAATGAGCTAAAAAACGGCCAAATATTAAGAGATAAAATTGAAATAGAGAGTTCGAATTTTTTTTTTGTTTTTAATGTGGTTCAAAGATTAAACTTATTTTCATTTAGTGTTTGTTAAGGAATAAACTATATTTTTATAAACAAATAATTCAAATTAAAATATAATAAAATAAATAGTAAAATCTAGTCAATATGTGAGCGTCGTAAAGTTATGATATTTAAGAACATCTCTTTCTTAATTAACGATGACCCTGTTTCTATATGAAGCTGATTTCGCCATTTTGTTTTAATAAAATTTAGTATCGAAAATATTCTTTCAAACTTGCCTAGGAATGTGATATAATGGTTCATTCAAAACCTTTTTTCAAAACTTATAAAGGCAAAAACGAAAAGGCGAAGACAAAAAGAGAATAAAAAAATTTCCCGCAGTGAATTTTCAGATTTTTAAAACGGTATAGTAATTTATTTTTTTTAAATTTAAATAAAGCATGAAGACCCCTTGANGATCAATTCAAATAAAGCGCAAGTTTAAAATACATAGCTGCGACTTATCGTTGATTTTTAATTTTTTTTTTGATGAAGGCGTTGCTCATTTTCTTCATTAAAAAAATCGGCGAAAATACTTAGATAATATGGTAGAAAATTACTGACATCGTCAAAAATATGCCATACATCAAGTGTAAATCACAGGTACTTTAAATTGGCACTTTATTAGGCTAAAATTGAATGAGCTAAAAAACGGCCAAATATTAAGAGATAAAATTGAAATAGAGAGTTCGAATTTTTTTTTTGTTTTTAATGTGGTTCAAAGATTAAACTTATTTTCATTTAGTGTTTGTTAAGGAATAAACTATATTTTTATAAACAAATAATTCAAATTAAAATATAATAAAATAAATAGTAAAATCTAGTCAATATGTGAGCGTCGTAAAGTTATGATATTTAAGAACATCTCTTTCTTAATTAACGATGACCCTGTTTCTATATGAAGCTGATTTCGCCATTTTGTTTTAATAAAATTTAGTATCGAAAATATTCTTTCAAACTTGCCTAGGAATGTGATATAATGGTTCATTCAAAACCTTTTTTCAAAACTTATAAAGGCAAAAACGAAAAGGCGAAGACAAAAAGAGAATAAAAAAATTTCCCGCAGTGAATTTTCAGATTTTTAAAACGGTATAGTAATTTATTTTTTTTAAATTTAAATAAAGCATGAAGACCCCTTGAAATAAAAGAGTAGATAAAAAATATATAACGGTAAAACTGGCACATACATAAATATATGAAAGAATGCACTCAGGCGACGCCTCTAGCCATTGTGTGTCACAGATTTAAGTTATCGATGGAATTTTTTTTTCATATGGGTGACAAGAGGCTTAAAAAAGTTGTAGTTTGAAAGGGTTGCCACTTGTTCGAAAAGCCAAATTTAAATTAATTATTCACAAGCTACCAAAAAAATTAATATATGGGTGTCAAATGAAAGATTGCTAAGAAACCTTCAGGTTGAAAATTAAACATATTACTGAGGTGTTTTACATGCGTTACCACCCGTTTAAAAATTAAATTCATTTAATTTAAATGAATTACTACAATATGGGTATCAATCAAAAGGTTTTTGATAAGGGTTTTAGTTCTAAACTAAATGTATGAGGTTGCCATCTGTTTGAAAAATCAAATTCTTCTTGATTTAGAGGAATTTTATAATTGGAATATGTGTCAAAATATGGACGTCAGACAAGAGGGATTTAACAGGGTTTTAGTAAGAAAATAATTCGAAAAGCCTTGCCACCTGTTTTAAAACTCGAGCTTAAATTACAAATCTTCAGCTTAAACATGTAGAGTTTTCCAAGGTCTTTGGAGAGGGTTGCCACCTGTTATAAATCTAAATTCAAATACAATTATATTATAAGTTTAATGAGTTATTACAATCTATGTTTTAATCGGAAGAGTCTTGAAAAGGCCTTATTTCTAAGCACCATATGAATACCAGAGAAATGAAAATTTAAATTCAACTTGGATTATAGGAATTAAAGGTATAAAAAGTAAAATTCAAAACTTTCAATCATTTCACTGAATTATTATAATATGGGTATCAATCGAAATGATTCTGAAATGGCTTCATTTCTTAACTACATGTACGTAAGTATGAAAAAGTATCACAAGAGATAGGTTTAGGATAGTTTTAGTATAAAAATATTTTGAAGATATTAAAAAAATTTTAATCGCCTGATTTTCGCATATTTTAAGTATATTGTGTTTATGTAATTAAAATAAATTACATCTAATGTAGCGCGTAGAAATTTCATACACTCAGCGAAGCGGGTGAAAGCGAGAGAACCGAGTACGGGAAGGCTTTCTGGTAAATTCCAGTAAATTCTGTGCTCCTCCTTGCGAGTTAGGGAACGCAACTATTAATAATGGAACAAGATTTGTAGCACAGAAAGTGATGATCGGCATATATTAGTTGCAGAAAGATAAAGCTTAAAGCTCATAAGGATGCCTTAATTTAAACAGAAAGAAAATGTGTATGCTGAATTACTGTTTACCCGAACGACGTCGGGTGCTCTGCTAGTTTATGTATAAAACTAATTTATAATCAAGCAGTCAGTTACAATCTTGTATAAATAGAAAAATTGACAGTTTAATAGTTAGAGAAAGTTTAATATTTTGATTCCACAACTCGTGCAACCTTTATCCATTTGGCGGCTTTAATGAATTTCTGCACTCGTAAACATTCTGCAAGAATTACTTGCAGAGTGTCTTTTGCCTCATCCTTGCGATGGCTGGACACACGCACAGGAAGTGTTCGACTGACTCTTTTGAGCCACGGTCATCGCAACCACGACAGAACCTTTTGGAGGGCAATCCAATCCTTTCGGCATGTTCCCCAATGGGCTAGTGCCCCGTCCATACTGCAGTAAGTTTGTAGGTATCGTCTTTGCTCATTCCTAATAGAGCTTTGGATTTAAGTAGGTCATAGAACATCCAGAACTGCCGGGTAATACTGTACGATCCTATACGGTTCCAGCTCTGCTTGGCCTTCGAGTGATAAATTTCGGTAATTGTTGCTTTCATCTCCCTGAGAAAGGCGCTCATGCTCACCGCGCGGGACACATTCAGTGCGTAACCGCACCTTGCTATTTCGTCCGCAGCCTCGTTTCCGTAAATGTCCCTATGTCCCCGGACCCATATTAGGGTAATTTCGTGTTGATCAGAGATATACGCTAGCTCTCTCCTACAGTCTTCCACTAGTTGAGATCTAACAGATGGTGCCTCAACGGCAGTTTTTTTGTCAAGGGCAATCTTTTGTCAAGAGATTTCGAACTAAATTTAAAAAATAAAAAGTAGAAAATACTATTTAATATACATAAGTTATGTAGTATACATAAGTGTAAATTACACCGGCACCCAAAAAAAATGGTTCGTGCTGGCAAAAAACTCGCAATTATTCGAAATTTTGAGGGTGTACGAGTCAGACTCGGATTCAGCGGGTCGAAACACATGTCGGTACGTAGGTATGGTTAAAAGCACACACCGCTTTGTTTTGTGTGTCGGTGTTACCAGAAAAAATCAACATCATTTTCAAAAAGCGCGGGGTGAACGGGGTGAAAACCAAAAATACTATATTCGACATAAAATTCATGTTTTATTTGCGCTAGAAATTCGTTTAAAACCAATCTTAACAAAAACTCTTTCAATGCAGTTCTTAATAACTTAACGTCATGAAGGTCGTGCCTGATATTTCGGCTAATAAAAAAAAACGGAAATATAAAAACATTTAAAAGCTTAGAAAACGAACCTTAACTATTTGAAACATTACTTCAAAAATTGTATAGTCTTGCCCAATTCGTTGAGTTTTGCAATTTTTTATCCCAAGTCAAAATCCAATTCTCCTTTTTGTAACATTACGCTAGCTTATGTCGTTAACTGTCTATTACAATTGTTAAATTTTTTTACAAAATAATGGGTTACTTAATTACTATGTAAATGTAAAAAAATCGTTTTAAAATTTCTACTTTTTGATTTTATTTTTTAACATTTTGTCAATCAAATGTCACGTCACGCCATATTGGAAATGCCCATGTACACTTATTCGCATTCGAACACCTCCAGTGCAAATATAAAAATACTTAAATGCTAGCTCGTTAAAATTGCAGTTAATTGGATATTTAACACAAATTGCCGGTTTATGCCACATGAACTTGTAGGTAAATAAGTAGTACAAGAGATAATTATAAATGTAAAGTTGACTACTCCATAATTATAGACGATGTTGTAAAGGTACAGTGGCTCCAAACGACAACACAAACTTTGCAAAATCAAACTGTGGTCGTTGATATTGTTAAAAGTAATAGTTAAGACAGGTAGTGCCTGAAGGCGTGGCGAAACATTATATTAACCAACATTGAGTGATTTTGCAACATTGTTGAAGCTTGCTCGCATTGCATGTTTTTTATGGTCAGAGTATACAAATGTGTACTTTCATGCAAATGCGAAAAAAACTGTACAACGCAGAGTAATCACTTCTTTGATGGATGAGCGTCATTAACTGCACAAATGGGGCTTGGCAATCACTCGCTGTAGGCATTACTTAATTTTTTTCGATCTTGTAATTGTAATGAACATATTTTTTAAGCTTTCGCGTCTGGTTAAATATCATTAATATATCAGTTTTTTTTGGTTTTATACAAATGTTAATATTCCAACAGAAACATTTCCTATAAGTAATCTATTTATATATATAAAAATGAAATGTCTTTCGTATGACGGCGATGCCTGACCGATTTCAATTCTGTAAAAAGTAATTTTTGGACCGTCTGTGTGGAAGGTTTTTCGATTTAAAAAAATTTGAAACTTTTTCGAAAAATGAGGAATGCTCAGACATCACGATTTCACAATTTCATAGAGTTTTCTGTACATTAAATGTCACTAAACTACTAAACGTCTGGACCGATTTGTTTCATATTTGGAACGTATATCAGTACCATGAAAAGAAATATTTCTACCAAAAATTTGCCCGCTAGGTGGCGCTGGGGTCAGGATATTCCTAAAAATTGCATTTACTTGCCTAAACGGACGGACAGAATCGAACGAAACTTTGGCATCGACTTTTTATAATAAATTGCTTGATGACTCACTTTGGCCGGCGGGTGTCAAGGTGAGGCCATTTCTAAATTTTCAATAACCAGGGGAGGTGGCGTTGGCAGTCAAGTGACGTCCTCCCGAGCTAGTAATCAATGCCGATTCGAAAGTGAGAAATATTCAATATATTATCAAAATGTAAGTGGTATGCGAACTAAAGCTCTTCAGTTTTACCAATGTACTTCATTGCATGATTTTGATATTATTGCTTTAACGGAGACATGGTTGACTGAAAATATATTGTCTTCTGAGTATTTTGGCAATTATTACCACGTTTATCGTAAGGATCGCTGCGCTATTGCTACGGGCTTAAAGAATGGAGGTGGTGTTTTATTAGCCGTAAGGTCAGATCTGTGTAGCAGTATGATCAAAATGCCCCATGATGATGGGTTGTGTGAGCAGATATGTGTTTGTATTAAAGGTTTAAATAAAAAATCTTTATATTTAGTTGTTTCTTATATTCCTCCTAATAGTAATGAAGAAGTATATAGAAAGCATCTAGAGAACGTGGCTTTTATTAGCGAAATCGCCAAGGATAACGCGGAATTTATTTACCTTGGCAACTTAAATTTGTGCAACATTAAATGGCTTAATAATAATAACAATATAATGCCTACATACCTTATAACTGATGTAGATTTGTTAGTGACAAGTACATTACTATCTAATGGATTCAAGCAATGTAACGCTGTACTCAATGACGCTGGTCGTACTCTTGATCTTGTGTTTCTATCTTACGATTTGAAAGCTTATTGCAACGAATACCATTCTCCTTTTTCTGTCAATACCCTTCACCATAAAGCACTCGGTATCGAATTTGAATTTTATCGCTTCGATTCCGTATCAGTTAATTCTTTGCAGCAATATGACTTTAAAAAAGCTAATTACTCGGCTATAAACGATTTTATTAAGTCAATTGATTGGGACTTTCTGAATCCTCCCAATTGTCCGTTAGTCGGCTACGAAAAGTTTCATTCCTTACTCACATCAGCCATCTCAGAATTTGTTCCCCTAAAAAGGGTGTATAGTAGTAATAAGCCCCCTTGGTTTAATAAACGCCTATGCAACCTTAAAAATAGAAAAAATAAAGCCTTCAATTGTTTTAAGAAAAGTCAAAGTGTGGGTGACTATCAAAATTTTGGGCGCCTTCGAAAGGAATTTGATTGCCTTCATAATTTTCTCTTCAAGCAGTATATGTTTAATGTTGAATCAGGTCGCAAATGCAATCCTCGGTATTTCTGGCAGTACATTAACTCAAAACGAAAAACTAGGGGTTTTCCAACTACCCTTACTTATAACGGAGTTGTTTCTGAGAACCCACAGAACTCATGCGACTCGTTTGCTGAATTTTTTCAAGGTGTATATGAAAAGTATGACAACCAAAGTCTTCCTACGGTTTCTTTACCATCTCTGCCTGAAATATCTGCGTTTGTAGTTGAGGAATCTGACGTAACTCTTGCGATATCTGAACTAAAGTATGATGGTAAATCTGACACTGATGGTTTTTGCTCGGTATTCTTCAAACTATGTGCGGACTCACTTGTGGGTCCCAGCACTCGGATTTTTAATAGCTGCCTCTCTAATGGTGTTTTTATTGATGCATGGAAGGTCTGTTCTATCACTCCAATTTACAAATCAGGCGACCGTAATGATATACGTAACTATAGGCCTATAGTGAAACAGAGTACATTGGCCAAGCTGTTCGATAGCATCATTCATTCTAAACTTTACCTTCACGTATGTAACATTATAAGCAATTGTCAGCATGGGTTCATGCCTGGTAGATCCACATGTTCAAACTTACTCTTAGTCACCAATGATATTGTGAAGGCATTTAATTGCCAATCACAATTAGATGTGATATATACCGATTTCTCCAAAGCGTTTGATAAGGTTGACCACGTTGTCCTACTGCATAAACTAAAACTCTATGGTATTACTGGAGAGCTTCTGAAATTCTTTGCTAGTTTTCTTAGCGGGAGGAAGTTATTTGTGAAAATGGGTTCAGTCTCCTCAAATACCAGTGTCAATGCTTGGTCAGGTATTCCGCAAGGTACCCATTGTGGTCCGCTATTATTTTTGCTTTTCATCAATGATTTACCCTCCCACTTTAAATTCACGAAATGCCTGATGTTTGCCGATGATGTTAAGCTTTTGCTGCAAGTTGACAGGCTTTCTGATTGCAGGAAGTTGCAGGCGGATTTAAGTATTTTTGAAACTTGGTGTACATCAAATAACTTGTACTTGAATACCAAGAAATGTGCTATTGTATCGTATACCAGAAAATTAGAGGCGTTTCTTTTTGATTACTCTTTGTGCAACAATGTGCTTAATCGTTGCTCCGATATGAAGGATCTAGGGGTGATATTTGATACAAAGCTTACATTTAGCAAGCACATTGACTTCATTGTCTCTAAGTCGTTTGCGCTATTTGGCTTCATTCGTAGAAATACTCGTGATTTTAAGGACCCTAACACGCTTAAATCATTATTTGTTGCCCTTGTTCGTAGTCGACTGGAGTATTGCTCTTTGATATGGAACCCCTACTACGATGTATACTCTGGTAAAATTGAAAGGGTTCAGAAAGTCTTTACAAAATATGCCTTATACAACATGAGCTGGCCCTCCATCATACACTAGTAGACGTAAGCTTTTGCATGACCGCAGACTTTATAGTTCATTTATATTTGTATACAATGTGGTCAATAACAAAATTTACTGTGATCTTATCAATTCCTTATTTAATGTATATTTACCCCAAAGAAACTTAAGATGTAATCGTTTATTCGTAGAGCCAATTAGCAGAAATAACTATTCGCTGAATGAGCCTATCACTAGATGCGTTAGTCTTTGCAATAAATATGCCGATGTTATCGATTTTAATGTTAACTTTTATTCTTTTAAACTTACCTTGTTTTCCTTATTTAATTAAATATTAATTGTTGTTGTACTATATTTATGTCGTCTTTGACACTAATTTTAAGTGGATAAATTGTCTAGTCTGTAAGATTCATGTAATCAGTAGACCGAATAAATAAATAATAATAATAATAATAATAATAGAGGATTCGACAAGGGGGCGTGGCACCTCCCATAGGCGTGAAATTTTTTATCAGCTGTAACTTGGGAACCATAAGCCAAACGAACTTGAAATTTGGTATGCAGACATATCTATGGTAGGTGCTTATACTAAGGTACATATTAATGTGTTAATAAAAGGGGGCGTGTCAAATCCCATAGGTGTGGAATTTTTAACCAGCCATAAATTGGAAACCAGTCGGCCGCTGTGGTATAGTGGTAAGCAGTGCGCGTAAGAGTGCGTTTCACTCATCAACACCTGCGTTAAAGCCTTGGTCAAAGCAACATCGCAAACAAAATATAGAAAGAGGTTTTTTCTCAAAAGGGGTCATCCCTCGGCAGGCAATGGCACACCTCTGAGTGTATTTGTCCCATGAAAACAGCTTTTCATAAAAATAAATCGGCGGTCGGAGTAAAAATGTAGGTCCCTCCGCTTTGTGTGACAGCATCAAGGCGCACGCCACAAGTCGGATGAGAAGCTCGGCCAAACACTAACATACATATATGTAAGCGCCATTCTATTATAATTAAATTGGGAACCATAAGACACATGAACCTGAAATTTGGTATGCAGACATATGTATAGGAGGTGTTTAGAATAAAGTATATATAAATGTGTTTGTAAAAGGGAGATAAATATGTATTTAACTGTTAGAGCACTCGGATGTTTAAAACTGTGTTTTTTGAAAATTTGCAGTCTTTAGACCATCTTGAAATGGAAAGATTAAATCACGCCCATAGGCGTGGAAGCTTTTATCGGCTATAACTTCAAAACCATAAGTCGCATGAGATTGAAATTTGGTATGCAGACATAACTATGGTAGGTGGCGTGGAATTTTTAACCAGCCATAAATTGGGAACCATAAGCCAAATGAATCTGAAATTTGGTAATAGACTAGAGATGGGCACGGGCCGGGCTTTTGGCATAAGCCCGCGGGTACGGGCCGGAATATTTGCTGTCAGCACGAACTCGTGCCTGCATGGACGTTCAGTAAAACTTCATAAAAGCACGAATAAGCACGGAAAAGCCCGTTGCTAGTACTACAAATTTAGATAAGCTTTTGTTTTTATACAAAAAAATAGTCTATATTAAAACTCTTTTGATAAGAGAAAAGAAAAAAGAAATATTTGGAAACCGATAGAAAAAATAAGATACTTAGTAGTTTTGTTTACATATCCGTACATAAAATACCTTCCACTTTTTCTACTTCCCAGAAAATATATTATAAAAATCTTTGATGTAAAATATTGATTCGTTTAAGTAAATATACATATGGACATAAACATAAAATTAAAAATCTGTACATATCGTCGTTTAAAGTACAAAACCGCGTATCACCATTCTGCAAAACCGCGTAACTGACATTGGCTGCCAAAAATTGGATTTGCTCGCACAAGCTCTTGGCTCAATCCTTATCCATTCGTCCTGAAATATACTAGCGAGAAATGCGATTTCTTTATAAAAAAGAGAACCATTTTGAAATATGAGTGTTTTTACTCTCTAAAAAATAATTTATGCAACCTCAAATACGCGGTTTTGCATTTTGTTGATACGCGGTTTTGTACTTTAAACGACGATATGTATACATACAATAAAAGTTGGCTCTTTATTTCCAGGCTGGGGCGTGTCCCGTCGTACCGGGCCGGCCCCACTAAAATTCTTACCGTGCGGGCTCGTGCGTGTTTTTGAAAGTTGATTTTGCACTCGTGCCGGGCCGGGCCTGAAAATTTAGGCCCGTGCCCATCTCTAATCTAGACCATTTCGAAATGGAAAGATTAACCGCCCAATTCTGTGTTTTCTTGATAAATTTTTTGTAAAGAAATTTTATCAAGATTTTTATCAAGTAAAAGCTTCCATCGCATTCTGTGTCAATATTTATAAAACAAAAAGCTCTACGAGCTCCACATTAGTGGAACTGATTTCCACATGAGTGGAAGTGATTTAATTGTCACATATGAAAAATATGAATTTAAAAGCAAAAAAGCTTTTCACTGCCGTAGCCGAGTAGGTAGAGATGGCGACTATAATTCCGTGTCGCAGGTTCAAATACCAGCACATGGAGTATTTAATTGTTNCATAACAAATCAAACAAAAACCTCCATTGAGCGGACGCGAACTCCTCATAGGTGGACTACTAAATGCAAAAAGGGGACATCTCGCATAAAATGTGATTGTTATGCACACATTTAGTTTAGTTTTCGCAGTGGTTTAGGTTCATTATTTGAATTATCAGAAACCCTTGGAGAATCCAATTCCAATTCTGAAGAATTTATAACAATAGATAATAACAAATACATGGACTGAACATTTAGATTTCTGGTTGGATTTTGTTACGATTAAAACATGAAAACTATTGATGAAAAAGGTACTGACACTGAAAAAAATTAGAAATAAATCTTACGTCAATCGACAATTTCCCAGTTTTTATGTAATAAATCTATGTAGTTTATGGACTGAAATGTAATATGTATTTATTTTTATTTTTTTATTACTTAATATGTACTTACGCACATAAATGAAATATGCACTTTTAAAAAAATACATGCACAACGATGTTATATCAATATCTTTTATTCAAATAAGTAATAGTGACTATTCAATTAATTAAAGCAATAAAAAGTTCTAAAATAAGCTTCCCTTCCATTGAGCGGACACCTCTCTTTTGCGGACAAAAAATGCCTGACGGTGAGTGTCCGTCCAAGGGAGGTTTCACTGTATATGCATGTAAGTGTATATATGCACCCCAAGCACGCAGAGCGGCGCTCTGAGAGCAACNTAAACAAGTAGGTTTTAAGGAAAGAACACAACGGACTTCAATTCTTATATTCACATTTAGGGGTACCGTTAATTTCTTCATGATCCAATCATCGGATCTCTAAACCAAATTACGGGACGAACCTTGAGGTACCATCTTTCTACAAAAAAATGATTATTGAAATCGGTTCACGTGGTCCAAAGTTACGTATTCCGGCGAATTGATAACCTCCCCTTTTTATAAAGTCGGTTAAAAGTGTTTGAGTTCTGTTAATCTTATGTAAATAAAGTGCAGTTTATGAATTTTAAAACGTTTATTTATTTATTACATACTGTACATGAAACTTGCATAAATATATTTTAAAGAGCGTATTATCTGAAGAAAATTTTCAGTATTTTCCGGTGATATATCTTCAGATATATAAAACCCGCCCTAAAATATATTCCTGGGTGCGCCCCTGAACACACGCATACATACATAGTACATACATGCCCTGCAGTGAAAAGCTGAACCAGTATGCACAATTTCCAGTTCATGAACAATTATTAAAGGATAAATGTCATACCAGTTCGTTATGATCTATAACTATACCAGTTCCTGGTAGAAAAAAGTAAACTAGTTGGCAGAAATTCTAGTTCGAAAACTGGTATTAATTGGGGAAGTCACACCAGTTCGTCATGGACTATAATTATATCAATCCTCCGCAGTGAAATGACAAACCAGCCAGTATAAATACTAGTTCATTAACTAGTATGTGCTAAAGCGACGGCTTACCATTTCGGCGATTTCGAACAACTTATGCTATCAGCGACATCTGTTTTTGAATAGCCACAACCAAAACTAAAATGCGGTTAATTGCTTTAATCACAAATGTCGGCTGTGGCGTCGAGTGAAGACCACCGATTCTGGTTCTGAGATCTCAGGTTCGAGTGCGCGTGGAGGTTGCTAAAGTAAAGTAGGTAAATTAATTTAAATAATTATTTCAATTTAAATATAACATAAAAATTGTACATAAACTTAATTTCATTTGGAAAATCCCTAAATACTCAAAAACCATAAAAAAAGAAAGGAAGAAATTTTTTGTTCTTTTTAAAACAATGAATTTAAATATTACAACAAGAGATATAAATAAAAAATAATAATAAAAAAAAAAAATATAAATAAAAAAAAAGGTTGCTCACTGAGATTCGAACTCAGATCTCTTGATTTGGCGTGCCAAAGCTTTACTCTGTCGACCATTGCCACTGTTGCAGCGCCGCGAGCAAAATGACGTACTTATGCTTTTCACGGGGGATGAATAGGCAGTCTATCACGTCAACTGGTATGATGCTACTAGTATTTCTACTGGTAGCGTGCTGATGCAGGAGCGGACAATTGACATCTCCTATGACACCGCCATGTTAAAAATACTAGTCGCGAACATTGAAAAAGGATACAACGTGAACTAGTTGGGCCGAAACGCAAACTGGTAGCATTCTGGTTCACAACTGGTAACTTTCCCTGCAGGGTGTTTATCCGCACAAATCGCGTGCTGTGGTGTTGATGGATATAGAACATTTGAAAGCGAATTTATATGGCTGGGTGTAGCTGAGCGAGCAAAGATGCTTGCCACAAGTTTTTAATATCCGATAATTAGAGGTGCAAAACTATCGATAGTCAGGCCATCGATAGTTTTCGATATTATCTTCAAAACTATCGATATATCGTCGATAGTATCGTATTTATATGGTTTTGGCTCAATTTTCGTATGAAGATTTCCTTAAGAATATATTCCGAAATTACGTTTCGATAACCTTGTAAACTGCTGGACACTTTTTTTAATTGTTTAACCGTTAAGTTAGAAGTAAAGTTATTGAAAATTTGAAATGAATTGAAATGGAATAAAATTGGGCGTACTGAAATTTTACATTTGTGGTTTTCGATATCCTCCGTCATATATAAGGCATTCATCAAGTAAATTTCAATTTTAGAAGAAGAAAAAATTTTTTATCTGAGAAGTTATGGTTTTTATCCACCTTTTATTAAACAGTAAATAGTGGTGCATAGATAATATTGAAAGTTTTGGTAAAAATTAATTTGTATCAGTTTTTTAGTGGTATTTTAAAAGATGCAAAGTTTTCCGTCATTTTCGAAATTTGACTTTACTCTTTTAAAAAAGTAGCAATCAAATTTTTAGTTCAACTTGGAAGTTTAAGAGAAATGAAAAGAAAAGAAGAAATAAAACTAAAATAAATACTGAATCACATGTCTGTCGGACTATCGATAGGACCAAAAAACAATCGATAGTAGGGAAAAATAAAAAAACATCGATACTATCGATAGTGCCATCGATAGTGTTGCACCTCTACCGATGATGGTCGGGTTCGAGCTCCACTTCGGGTAACATGCAAATAAATTTTTTTTTAGTTTTTGTCTTGATTATTGACTTCACGGATGCTTTTTCAGTACGAACGCGGTCATTTTAATATGCGCGTAATTGAATTGAATATTTACCAATATACAGTACTTTCGTTGACGTTTATAGTAAGATCAATTACGTTTCTGTTTGGTTTTAATATTTTTTTCCCTCAGTGTACATTTCACATGAAATTTCAATTTGTCAACAGCATTTTCAATGTCGATAATTTATCCAGAAAAGAGCTTTTGATTTCTGTCATGATTCAATAATACAAGGTTATGTAATTTGTGACAGCTAAAATTTGACACTCCTTTATCTAGATTTGTATTTTGGAAGTAGGAGAAAGGGAAAGAATGTGATCGCCTTTTGCGAAAACGGTAGTAGAAAGGTACTACAAAAAGTACGCAAAGTATACAATTAGAAGTAAAATGTGTATTATTAATTCTATGCGAATTTTAAATATATTTGGTGTTTTAATGGAAATACTAAACAACACATAAAAGCATGCATTTTTGATTTCAGTTATTCCTCATTTCCTGGAAGAAATCTAGAATACCGACCCTTCAGCCATGCAAAAACGAAAAATGCAGATCAATAGAACTTTTTATGCTCATTTCAACCATGCCAAAATTATTTGGCGAAAGTGAAAAATGAAGACGTTCTAGAAGCTTAAAGTTCAGTTTTTGGATTTTTTTAATATTAATATCTTATGAACTATGTAACCGATTAAAAAACGAAGCACGCCACCATGAAGATAATTAGTTTTTCTTTCAGCTGATGTACATAATTTATAGCCTTTTGTATTTGTATACCAAAACCACTAAAAAGTAAAGGAGCCGATTTTATGTGTGGAAACGAGAAGACTGTTTTATTACAAAACCTTTCTATTATTGAATCATGGATTTCTGTGCTAGAATAACAATTCTTGATAAATAATAAAAAAAATGACAAATTATAAAGATTTTCAATTTATCAAGTGCACAGAATGAGGCTTTTTAATATACCTAATATTAATAATGGAACAAGATTTGTAGTACACAAAGTGATGATTAATATATATTTTTAGTGTTGTGAAAATGTGGCCAAAAATAGAATTATGGACGGATTTAAATAAAAATTCGCTTCTTAGTAAAATTGACGACGCTAAATTTAAAAATGCAATTGGTTTTTGAATAACTTTCATACTTTCACTGTAAATGCAGTTTCAAGTTGAAAATTTGGGTTCTTGTGGCTTTTACATAGGCATGTACATACAGTTCGTTCTATTTTCAAAAGTGATGTGTCAAATGACAGTGCTTGGCCTGTAGATGTGTGTAAAGTTTTTTATTTTTGAAAAGGGTTACCAACTGTTACAAATTTTATTAAAATTATTTAATAAGGTAAATGAATTAGATATTACAATATGGGTATCAATTGAACTAGTTTTGAAAATACCTTACTCCTAAATGACATGTAGAAGGGTTGCCACATGTTTAAAAAATCAAATTCACTTTATTAAGAGAATAAGGTAACTAAAATATGTATATCATATATATATGTATATGAGTATCAGACAAATGAAAAAAATTGACAAATTTAGCAAGAAACAAGTGGAGAGTAAAAACATTCCTGAGTTAATTTAAGAGTCCAGTAATTTAAAAGGAATGTAATCAGAACAAACCACTGATTGATCATGTATGTATTTGTAATAAAACAACAAATACGATGGCGTAGTCCTAGGGTTTGACATAATTATTATTTTAGTTTAACTTAACTCGACTTTACAAACAGATGTAATATTTTTAAGCTAAAACCTTTTTAAACCTCTTTCGTCTGACTCCCTTATGGTGTTACCTATCTATTTTGATTAACTAATTCCTTTAATTCAAGTGGAATTTGATTTCTTAAACAGGTGGCATCTCTCTACTTGTAGCAAATACACATTTTGATTGATAACCATCTCTTAATAATTCATTTAACTTAGAAAAAAAATGTGATCAAATTTTTTAACAATATAATTTTTTAACAGGTGGCAACTCTTTAAAAGAAGTAAACCTTTTATTGTCCACAGGTCAAGATTTTTAATCTGACACTTCATTTTTGAAAATGGAATCGTGCAGCTCTCAAGGCACTGTTAAAAAATTAAAAAAATTGTTTAATGCATTAACGAAAAACGCATTACTTCAGAGAGTGCAAAAAATGAGCAGGTTTTTATTTATTCGTTTGAAAACTAAAAGCCCGTACTATTTAATAAAATAATAAAAAATAACCTATTTCACATATATTTTTTTATTCATTCCATTAAAATTTATCATTTTTTGAAGTCTTGTTAAAAAAAATTGCAGGGACACCCTGTGTTTAATTTTATTCCAAAATTTTAATTCTTGTAATTCTCTACTATCTATATGGAAATAAGAAACGTCAAACGAAAATTTTATTTCAAAGAATATATTTTTGACATTTTTTTCTGTGAAGAGCTTACGCATGCTATGCTCTTATTAAAATTCTTAGTATAAAATTTGTCGACTTTAGTGGCTTCCTGGCGGCATATAATTAATCATTTAGAGAAATGTCTGTTTAATTCTTTTAGTGGATAAATTGTCTTTCCAAAAATACCAAACAAGTTCACATTGCAGATAACGAATTTTTCGATTTTTGCCCACTTAGGCGGCACTGTGCGGCGTAAATTTTAATTTAAATATTTTGATTTTGAGAATATTCAAGTTGGGGCAGTTTCATAACAGAACAAAATACAAAAGTTAATTCCATGTTTTGTGTTGTAGTACCACTAGGCGAAAGATTGCTAGCGTTAGCAACACCAAACATTTTTTATGCTACGTACATATCGATGATCCTCTGCGATAACGACACAACTAAAAAAAACCTTACTACTTAACAGTGACACATGTCTCTAATCCTGGTCTGGTTGGTTGGTATTAGTGGTACCCAAGTTGTCACTCAGGAATCAATTAGCGCAAAAATGAGCCATTTTGGTGCACTTCTCGTGGACAATGACATTTTATTCTACCCTAGCCTACCAATCAGAACATTCCTGCATTTTAGTCAAACCATTTAGAACCGCTTATGAATTTGTAAATGTCGCTTATTGTAGCAGTAGATAAATCCGCTTTATGTCTTAAATAATCCAGACTTAGGCATTCGCAGGAAATGAAATACTGTTTGTTCGCTGCCATCCAAGCCGCAGCTGCGGCATATGCTGTATGGAAGACCTATTCTACAAGCATGTTTTCCTAGCAGCCAATGATCGGTGGTAGTCGTTACAATTCTAAATACTTCTACCCTTGACGTAATTAGCAGTTCTGCTGTTCTTTTCCTGCTAAAGTCAGGCCAAAGCTCTCGTGCTATCTTGCCCTCATCGATAAACACATAACGTGTCTTCAGAGCCGTTTTATCAAAACAAAATCTGGGTTTTGCTCCCCTAAAATGAGTAAAACTTCGATAAATGCAAAAAAAATGTATGAAGTTAACGAAAGTGTTTTGAATTATTTAGAAAATAAGTTTTCATCAAAGGTCAAAATATGGAGAAGACGAGCAGATGGTCAGAACTTCAAAAACGTGTTTGATGAACTTGACGTAAACGCAATTAGGTCATTGAACTATGTACATTATATTTGTGCGATATTTCTTATTTATCTCGATTTTTTTAGATGATCAATCAAAGTGCTTACGAACACATGAACTTGATATTGAATATTCTGGCTTCGACAGCACCACTAGAAGCCCATTTTCCACGCTCCAAAGGATTAAATCATGCTTGCGAAGTGCGAATGATTAAGAACATTTTAATGGATTTGCATCATTAAATATTCAATTTGATATACTAAACTCTGTAAATAACATACTATTACAGGTAAAAAAAAAACTAGAAGATTAAAGGGAACTAGCTTATGGAAGTATGTGTGTTCTTACACTCCCCCAAAACTCATTTCTAAATCAAAGATTTCCCAAATACTTTCTTTTGATCAAACATTGTAATATTTTGCTTATCTTATCAGCTTGGCTGAATAAAATTTTTCAAACAGGTGTCAACCCGCTTCAAAAATATCTTAAACAGTAAATTTAGTCCTCGTTATTTTGGTACCCATATTGTAATATTTTATTTATTTTATCAACTTCATTGAATACAATTTTTCAAACACGTGGCAACCCCCCTAGAAATATTTTCGGCATTCAAATTTCCTAAACCTCTTTAGTGTGATACCCATTTTGCAATATTTAACTTATCTTATCAATTAAATTAAATTATAATTTTCTAACAGGTGTCAAACTTTCAAAAAAAAAGTAAGTGCGCCTGGGCCACACTGTACAAGTGAAACTTACGTTACTTATCTATCTATACATACACACATCTGCTTTTGCTTAAGGTTATATTTTTTCGCTTTTTTATATCAATGTAGATCCCTACCTCTACCACTGTTCGTTTTAATAACATTCATGTTATTCTGTTTTTCCATTATCTTCATACTCTAGCTAAATCGATTAGAAAATCAATAAAAATATCTATAACAAAATAGATAAATATCGATAACAAAATCAATGAATATCGATAACAAAATCGATAAATATCGATAACAAAATCGATAAATATCGCTCACCATGTCGATAAATAACGGTAACAAAATCGATAAATATCGATAACAAAATCGATAAATATCGATAACAAAATCGATAAATAACTATTACAAAATCGATAGCAAAGTCAATAAATATCGATGAACATCGCTAACAAAGTCGATAAATATTGAGAACAAAATCGATAATTATCGATAACAAAATCGAAGAATATCGATAACAAAATCGATAAATATCGATAACAAAATCGATAAATATCGCTCACCATGTCGATAAATAACGGTAACAAAATCGATAAATATCGATAACAAAATCGATAAATATCGATAACAAAATCGATAAATAACTATTACAAAATCGATAGCAAAGTCAATAAATATCGATGAACATCGCTAACAAAGTCGATAAATATTGAGAACAAAATCGATAATTATCGATAACAAAATCGAAGAATATCGATAACAAAATCGGCAAACATCGATAACAAAATCGATAAATATCGATAACAAAACCGATGAAAATATCGATTATTTAATCGATAGGTCTCGAATCTCGAAAATCTCTAAAATCCCAAAATAGTTCCCAGATTGAGTCTCTGTGTCTCACTCTATATCCTTTCCTCTTTAATTACCTTTATTTTAATCTTTCTTCCCCTATCTTCATCTTTATATTTATCGGTATCCTCATCCTCATCTTTGTTTTTACTTTTATGTTTATCATTTTCTTCATCAACATATTCCCCTTCACCTTTGACCTTATATATATAAGTAAAGTGTCGTTTTTACCTTTATCTTTACACATGTTTGTTTTTGTTTTTGTTTTTGTTTTTATTTTTACCTTTGCCTTACTAGTGTTCTTTATCTATGTACGTACTCACCTTTACTTTCATTCTTGTATTGTTATTTCTAAGTGTTATCCTCTAACCTTTTATTTGCAAGTTTTTGTTAAATTCATACCATACTTATGCATACACACAAGAAGTACTTGTTTCATCACCAACCATTTCCGTTGCTCCATTTCCTTTGCATACACACAAGAAGTACTTGTTTTAGCCCCAACCATTTCCGTCGCACCATTTCCGTTGCACCATTTCCGT
This sequence comes from Rhagoletis zephyria, assembly GCF_001687245.7. NCBI lineage: Eukaryota > Metazoa > Arthropoda > Insecta > Diptera > Tephritidae > Rhagoletis > Rhagoletis zephyria. Next base: position 218,966 of record NW_016157239.1, read on the forward strand.
GTGCACTTTCCGCTGAATTTGCCAATTTACTCCCATCCAACCAACCGCCGCTAAAGAAGTTTTACGTCAAAAATATTTTCGGTTGTAATCCTTCTAAACCTCTTTCCTTGGACAGCCATATTGCAATATTTACTATATCTTATTAATTTACTTAAATTGAAATTTTCAAACAAGTGGAAACTCTTTCATATTTTTCTATATTTTAAGATAGACCTCTAGCAATATATTGGTGATAGCAGAATTCCATTGAGTGTCGTTTGTATAAACATACATACAGGCAGGCAGACAAAAATTCTAAAAGTTGTTGATTTGGCTTCTGTTGCTCTAATAAAGACCGCCATATAAATTTTCCCTAATATCTACCTCTACGGTACTGCAGAACACAACCCTTCTTTCCAAAGAAACAAAATCAAAGAAGTAATTAACTTTTTTTTACATATGTACATACTTACCTCCTTATTCTAGAACCCGAATTTTCGTAATTCGTTATTCGTAGCTACGGTACGAAAAACGAAAAATCCACATGATGCAACCCTTGCGGAAACATGTGCAGCATTGCCAGCTATCAGTTGTTTTTCGAAGATAGCTGAATGAAGAAAAACAAAGTGGACAGGAATTAAAAAAACACTCATCATGTGCTTGTTTATTGTAAAATTGGTTAATTTTACATATTTCGAGGAAAATTGTGGATTCTGATGTATTTGCAATTATAGCAGCAGAGTAAGCGGGCGTTATGGCCATGGATTCACAAAGGTATGCGGAGCTGTCGGGCATAGTAACCATGTTAGCTTCTGGTTGAATTGTTGAACCACAAGCCAGAACTCCTCCTATGCCTGAAGCTCTGGTTCTCAATCCAGTTAATGCAATAACAGCTTCTTACAAGCCATTGAAAACATGCAATTTGTTAGGTCCACCACCTGTTGCGCTTGCTTCTGCCTTCGGCCGCGCTTAGGGATTATAACCCTTACTAGGTAGAATTCTCCTTTCTGTGTTGCCGGAGAAGAGGTGCTTCCGCATGTCAAAGGTATACAACATTTCTTGAGCATATCACTCCGGCTACGCCGTCCACAGTATTTTGCGCAAAACCCACGTCGAAATTTGGAAAAAAGTGCATAGTGCAAACCGAGTATATTAATAAGCTAGTGCTAGGAGATATGAAACATTATATTAAATAAAATGGGAATCCTTTGATTACACGTGTATGTTAAACTTGTGGATTCGGGTTATGCGTTTGGACACAACAACGGAAAATCGTTGTACATTAACTAAACCGGACCCAAGTTTCTCGTTAAGGGGCAACAAATATTCTTTTTTGCTCGCCTATATAAAGCAGTGGATAAAAATATACGTATATGCGAAAGGCAAATTTATCTGTTTAAATGAACGCCACCAATATTTCTTGCAAACAAACACCGAGATTTACATCTTTTATTTCGCCTCCGTACAAAATTACGCAAAAAAGCTTACTCGTTCGTTTTTAGGCATGCCATTGTTACGAATTTCGAAAATTCGAAAATACGATTCGGATTGCAGCATACCATTTCTACGATTCTTAGCAAAATCCGAATACGAAAGAGTTGCAGAATAGGGGTGTTATATTACTTAAAGTGCAACATCTTTTTACTTTAAGCATATGGGTATTTCAAAAAAGGTAAACCGAAAATGTAAGTAAATGAATTCAAACAGCTTTATAACTTTAAATTTCGTTAAATTTTTAAGAACTGAAAAAATAAATAAAAAATTATATTTAGTAGTGAAATTATTGTATGGGGGAAAAATCTGTCACGTCCTATATGTCAAGTCCGTTACCAAATTTTAATTCAAAATTAAATCAACAACGAATTGCTTCTGATTAAAGATGAATTTGCTTGTAACGGTCCATAATTTGACTTTATTTGAGGAATGTTCAATAAAGGAAAACCTTACAGGATACGCTGATTTTTGTTTATTTTTACATGTACTTTGAAATCACTTCAGTTTCTGTCGCGTCCATTATGCCCTCCTTTTCATCCATTTTTTCCACGTCAGAGTTCCAAGCGCACCTATTTTTTTGTCAACCAAAGGACGGTATAAAAGCTACACAACGTCAATTTTTTTTTACAAGTGACTTCAGTTTTCGTATGATTTATTTAACTCTAAGTCGTACGAAGTGGACCATATGGTATTCTTCATTTACTTTCTCCACTAACAATAAGTCGATAAATCGTTTACTGACCTACATCGTCAACCATGCAAAGCTCCTTGCTATTGTTGCGTTAATCCTTTCGTCGAGCACATTAACTACATAAACGTCTTTAGTCATCAATGAGAAATGTTACCTCTGAGTGAGAAACGACATCAACATTCAATCAACGCAAACATAATAATACAATAAATATGCCGTTAACATGCCAGGATAATGGCTTATATGCACTTAAATATAAAAACACATTTACGAGCACTAAGAAAATTAATGTGTACACAAAGAAGCCAGGGTATAAATACGCGATGACCATCCGCCTAAGGGAAAAGTAGAGCTAGGCGACTCGTACAGCGTGCATCTTTCGTTCAACAGATCCTGGCGCAGTACGCGAAACTGTGGAAGTTGACATGTTTTCTCGATGTCACTCGGTGCTATCCACTTATATCCTGTTGCCATGGCTATTGCTGCTATTTTCAGCACTGCGTAGCACAGAAAGGCACGTGCTTGCGCTGCGTTACGCTCAAGGCACCGGCGATGAAAATTGCGAAACTTTGAAATCGGAAATACATCTTATCAAGGAGGAATTCGATGAGCTTGGGCGGATGCAAAGGACTTGCAATGCGGATGTGATAGTAAATAAGTGCGAGGGACTGTGCAATAGCCAGGTGCAGCCGTCCGTCATTACGCCGACGGGCTTTTTGAAGGTGAGTGGGTGTGAGGAAGATTATCTACATATGTTCGTTCAGCTGTCGGCGTACATTTAAAAATTAATTTGTCATTCTCTTCTTTTTAATTCTTTGCCAATTCATTTTACTCGCATACATTTGGGTGTTCTTGTCGACATGCAGGAGTGCTACTGTTGTCGGGAGAGCTTTCTCAAGGAAAAAATAATCACTTTGACGCACTGCTACGATCCGGATGGTACCCGGCTCACGTCGCCCGAAATGGCAACCATGGATATACGGCTGCGTGAGCCCACCGACTGTAAGTGCTTCAAATGTGGCGACTTTACGAGATAAGCGCCAAAAAGCACAAAGTAAGAAATGCAATTTTTTTCGAGCCTCACTCAAATAAATGCTCAAATGCTGACTACTTTCAGCTTAATAAAAAAATGTGAATAAACGCGTATTTTTGTGGAATTTTAAACGAATTTTTCTGGTCAAATACTTTTTGATGTTGCTGCCACATTTTTGCCTCTAGGTCCCGGCCGTCACCGCAACGCGTCGTTGAGTGATTGCAAGCGAAAGCCCGCAGGCTCTTTGACAGTATGTGCACATACGTTAAATGTGTGTTAATGTACATACTATGTATATGGATTCTTTATGCCTTGCCGAATTGTGTTCGCTGGCTTAAAACGTGGTAAAACGGCGGAGCTGCAAAAAGGCGTAGCAATATTTTTGGCACATGTGATTACGCCCGCGGATGTTTACTTCACGTTCTTCCTGCATTAAATTTTTTTTTGCAACTCTGCAGTGACAGTATGTATATGTTTGTACGCATCGTCCTCCTTCCCAGTTCTATTTGCGCTTGTATTTTGCCACATGCCAGCGTCAGTTGTTGACAGTAGCTTTTGATTAACATGCCTCAAAGGTACACAACTCCAAACTAAAGCGCTTGCACACATTTATATATACATATATATGTACATTAGGGTGGTCCTTTAATGTAGGAAGCAAATTTTCACAACAGATTTCCGAAGCCTCAAACCCTACGTCGATGTTACTATAGTCGAAGATATCACACATAAATGTTGGAGACGGTTAAGGCATGTCGCACAGGGGGCAATGTTCAGACTTCTCCATGGAGACTCAAAAAAATAAAATTTTTGTTTGCCTAATACACAAAATCGATACTACTTTAGTCGAAGATATCGCATAGAAATAGATTGAAGTCGGTTAAGGCGTGTCGCACAGATTACCCTAGGAAAATGTTTTAACCGACTGCAATCGGGACCAAAATTCACATGTGATAACTTCGACTTTAGTAGTATCGATTTTGGGTGTTAAATGAAAAAGAAAAAATATTTTTTAATTTTTTGAGTCTCCATGGAGGCTTCTGGCCTTTGACCCCTTTGCGACACGCTTTAACCGACTCCAATCAGGACCAAAATTTATATGTGATGTTTTCGACTATGGTAGTATCTATTTTGCGTATTAGATGAAAAAAATTAATTTAAATTGTAGAAGAATCTGAGGGGGGCAACCCCTATGCGACACGCCTTAGCCGTCTCTAATCGAAACCAAAATTTATAAGTGTTATCTGTGATCGTGGTAACTAATTACATTCTTCTGAATACGTTTTTTCGCATCATTTTTCAAAAGTATTACTACAACAGACACCGAGTCGATTGATTTCTCTCGTTATTTTGAACAATGAGCATTCAAAATTAGGTGCTTACTTCATTCACTTCGCCGACTAATCCTACTTTTTTTCGATAGGCAATCTATCAGAAAGTTCAATGGAGAATGGTCGCTCTTCGGGGCAAGCAGATGTAGATGATCTCCGCTTTTACATGCCGCTTTGGTAATTTTTTACCAAAACAGGTAATTTGTTTCCTTTTAAGGCGAGTTTGGTAATTTGGTAATTTTTTTTTTTTCAATGTGGTAATTTTTTCAACGTAAGTCTTTTCTTTTAAGTTTTTAATACTAACCTATTACTTATAAAAATTTATGATTTTGAATCTTCTTACAATTGCACAATTTGCTTATGTACTTACATATGTATGTGTCTACCCCTTAAGAGATCCAAAAATTGAAGGGGCTCTTAAATGTAACAATTTGTCTTGACAACTCAGAACTCAGGGTTTTGGATCATTTTAACCTGCCGGAACCATTGGTGAAAGAAAATAATTTCACAGGACTAATTAAAATTTTGCGATTAAATACGAATGTGACCCATTTATAAAATTGTAAAAGTAAATTTTATCTATCGTTTAACGATACATTTGCTGGTTTCATAATGTGGTTTTAAGTTATGTAAAATACTTTATGTAAAGACTGTATGTTACAGCCTATTTCTACAAAACGCTTAACTACAGTTAAGAGTTTAGATACTTTTAACCAGAGGTGATCTGCAGGGTTTATTTATTCGCTTTTGTTATTTTCCTTTCATTTGCTTGTACTTAATATGAGCAACTACCTTCTTCGAGTTGTAGTCTGCCTTTTTACAATAGGCATAAACTGCAGTAGAAATGAACTATTAAACACCTTTTAAATGTTTATAAATCTTTGAGCGANTTATTCGCTTTTGTTATTTTCCTTTCATTTGCTTGTACTTAATATGAGCAACTACCTTCTTCGAGTTGTAGTCTGCCTTTTTACAATAGGCATAAACTGCAGTAGAAATGAACTATTAAACACCTTTTAAATGTTTATAAATCTTTGAGCGATTTTTTGTTTTATGTTTTAAAAATATCTGTGAATTGTTATAGTCGGAACACATTGAAAAGGACAACCACAGCTGTAAATTGTTCATCTTCGTTATCTAAATGCTCTGTAGATGGTGATATGAATTTTTATGAGTTTATGATGAGGAATAACTCATCTTTCGCTCGAAAAATTTAAATAGATCTAAGCTGGTCACAATCCCACACGTGATGTAGTTCAGTCGTCGCCAAAATAATTATCTACATACGTCGAAAAATAATTTCCAATTTGTTTAGTATATTATGCTCTTAAGAAATTGGTAATTTTTTTCTGAGTTTGGTAATTTTTTTTTTAGAGGTTTGGTAAAAAATTAAAAATCTTTGTGGCAACACTGTAATCAAATCGTGATTGAAAATAAATATATTTAGCTAACGTAATCGAACTCTTTTCTCAGTGTACGTAAGAAGGGCCACGATTTACGAATATGCGCCTGGGATGCCCCTACCCTATATGTGTTAAGCGTTTATTACCATTTGCTGGATGTTCTCCAGAAATAAAAATCTGGCATCACCAAAATCCAGCAAATGCTTTGGACGGGGCAACATCATTTTACTATACTAGATGCATGAGATGGACCACGTATTAGCTGTGGGATATATGGTTGGGAGGAATTTATTAAACCATGTTTCTGGATTGTCCCCATCTCTTAACGCTTGATAGAGGAAAGAGGACAGTGACGTAAAGAAACGCTTCTGTGTGTACGGGCGCTACCCCTATCCACGATGTTAAAACCGCGCTTAAAGACTTTAACGCCAAGATGGACGAATAGGGCATATTTGGGCCAACAGTCAGAAAATTTTGTTTTCATAACAAGGAACATGGTCGTGATTACCAGGGCTGGCAAAAATATTCCAGAAAAAGCAGAAGAAAAAGCGCAATAATTTATCAAAATATGCTAAATCAATGAAGTTTTATTTAATTTTTTCAATAATCTCGGAATTAAGGTATAGTACAAGATTATTTTTTAAATTATCAATAGAAAATTACCTTATCTGGTCATATAAAGTTGTTGAATTATACGAAAAACTCCATTTAACGTCAGTAGGTTTAGTTGGACAAAATTTAAATAAACCTAATTCTGCTGGGGAGTACTTCGATAGATCTTCTCTCCTAGTTGTGAAGCCAGTAAGTAGTACCAGTATCGCCCACTTGTCGAAGTTCGACATCTTTTTTCATACACTTTTGAATTTCACCTGTCACCAATACTAACTCCTTTATGCGAATCATTATTTTGCAGGTCACCAGCATAATTTATAGCGAATTTACAGGACAACNACTCAAACTTGTAATACTATTTTACTTACCACTTTATTCATTAACAAAACAATATGAGTGAGCGTGTTGTATATTGGATTCAAATGTAGCAGCACCTTTATTGTTTCACACATATACATAGTGTAGCAACACCTTTATTGCAAGTTTGGCAACATAGTTGTATCGATAAATTTTATGTATCACGAACATCGTGAGGAATTAATAAAAAAAGAAATTGAATTGAATGGAACTGGTTGGTTTTTCTGAGACACGTGGTTAGCGGTCTTAACACTTATCGTTGCAATACAAAGTATATTGGAGAAAATCCGGTCAATATCCGTTCGATAGTTCTCGAGATTACCGCGTACAAAGAATCTCGACTTTCCTTTATACCATGTATAGATATTTTATCTTAGCAATTATGGTAGGCTGACTTCCAAAATGTCATTTGCAATGTATACGTCGTAAGCATTATGGTGCATTTACATGGTATGAAGCCATATGAACTGTTGATACGCTAAAATAGAGGGACTACATGTTCTTATGAGGAATTCAATGGTATCGAGTGGGATGCATATAATAGATTTTTTCATTTGAAGAATTATGGGGAGATACTGTAAACATACTGTTGTGATACTGTTAAGCATATGAAATTATAGCAAGTTGGATTTTCATACATCTTCCCATAAAAAGTTTAACAGATGCAGAGATACCAAGGAGGTTTTTTCCAATTTTGATGCCTTTTTTAATATGAAACCCACCGAAAAGGAGGAAAGCGGCAACTCCGCCATTCACATACATGTCAAATGTAGGAATTTTAAAAATTAAAAACAATAAACAAACAATTTCAAAACAATAAAAAATCTTTGTACTACACCTTTTCCAACAGTATTTCAGAAAAACACAAATGTATTTCAGAAAAGGCCAAACGTATTTCAGAAAACCTCAAAGGTATTTCAGAAAAGCGCAAATGTATTTCAGAAAAAACACAAATGTATTTCAGAAAAACGCATTGTATTTCAGAAAAGGCCAAATGTATTTCAGAAAACCTCAAATGTATTTCAGAAAAACGCAAATGTATTTCAGAAAAGGTCAAATGTATTTCAGAAAACCTCAAATGTATTTCAGAAAAACACAAATGTATTTCAGAAAAGGGCAAATGTATTTAAGAAAAGCACAAATGTATTTCAGAAAAGCAAAGCTGTATTCTAAAAATATTTTTCTGAAATACATTTGCGTTTTTCTGAAATACATTTGAGGTTTTCTGAAATACATTTGGCCTTTTCTGAAATACAATTGCGTTTTTCTGAAATACATTTGTGTTTTTCTGAAATACATTTGCGCTTTTCTGAAATACATTTGAGGTTTTCTGAAATACATTTACGTTTTTCTGAAATACATTTGAGCTTTTCTGAAATACATTTGGGTTTTTCTGAAATACATTTGAGATTTTCTGAAATACATTTGAGACTTTCTGAAATACATTTTGCCTTTTCTGAAATACATTTGTGTTTTTCTGAAATACTGTTGGAAAAGGTGTAGATCTTTTTCAATAGAAACAATTCACGTATGGTGGACAATGAAAATACAAAGCACTATGATAACAAGACACTACACAACATTTTAATGAGCTTTATATCACATTTAAGTAAAAATAAGCCTATATTTTCCAAGCTTGCAAAGAAAGGAAAATGTGTATTTTTTGTTGTTTACAAAAAGACTTGCCAAATATACATATAAGTCAAAATTATAGAAGGTATGTGGACAGTTTCGGAAACGCTGGCTCTCACAACATCGAACAGCAACAGCACACCTGTCATTACAATTCCTTTTCCCATCATTCTTTAAGTAATTATTTTATTGCTTTTCGCTACCGCTCAGCAGAATCGACGAGTAGCGGTTGGTTTTCTTTCTCGCTAAGTGAGTCGTTGTTAACTCAGTGCTGATTATTGTCAACAAGTTTGGTTCTTGTTAAATACACGGATATTTGTCGCCTCGCTACTTTATGTATAATTTGTTTTAATAAATGGATTGAATTGAACCCCCGAATTTAACTTAATTCGTCATTGCACAGACTTGCACAATCATTTGGTGGCCCATGAGGGGAACTCTTCAATTCCAATTGACGACAAAACAAAAACATCCAACAATCAGCCAGCATAGCAGTACTCGCAGCGACCGTTAGCCGATATCTATAAACGCAGGAACGCCCGAACAGTTAAGGCGGCAAAGAAAAGAATAAGGTAAGTGGGTGCAATTTCGTTTGGTTGTTCAACTTATTGAAGTTATCACAGAGGCACCAAAATGCCCAGCGAAGATCTCATTAGGGTACAGGTTAATCGCGTAGACGAGCTAAAGAAGCTGCTTACCAATTTTCGAAAGGACAGCACAGCTCGTAAAACAAAAACCTACTTTGCACAACGGTTGAAGAGACTCGAGCAGCTCCAGGCAGAATTTCAGGAGACGCACGCCCGTATTATTGGAAGCGGCATCGATTCTAACCACACGTACCTCTCCACTGAAGTGTATTCAACATTTGATGAAACATACCTCGACATATACTGTGA